>NC_067403.1:63975750-64078250 GCF_016432865.1 Antechinus flavipes | reverse complement strand
CAGGAGAGGCTTACATAAACTGATGCTAAGTGAAGTGAGTAGAATCCATTGTATACAGCAACAACAACTTTTCAACAGTGAGGTAATTCGGGCCAATTTCAATAAATCTGTGATGGAGAGAGTCATCTGCATCCAGAGAAGGAATATAGGGACTGCATATGGATCACACAACATAGTATTTTCACTTTTTTTTGCATTTTGTTTTCTTTCTCATTTCTTTTTTTTTAATCTAATTTTTCTTGTGCCACATGATAATTGTGGACATATATGTAGAAGAATTGCACATGGTTAACATATATTGGATTACTTGCCATCCAGAGGAGGGAGTGGAGATAAGGGAGGGAAAAATTTGGAACATGCTTTTTTCAAGCATGAATATTGAAAATTTTCTATGTATTTGTTTTGAAAATAAAAAGCTTAAAAAAACAATGCAATTTCATTTCACAATGTCACCTCAACTCCACCAAGCACATAAGTTTTTATATACTTTATGTATTAATTAGTGGATGTAAATATTATTTAACAATAGAATAAAATTGATAAAATAGAAAAAATAGAGAGAGCAAAAAGGATTGAATTCAAGTTGTTGCTTCAACCACTTCCCTGGGTCACTAAGTTTGGCTAAAAATGAACAGGTCATTATTTATATACTCTTATAGACACCAATTCTCAATTTCATCACTAGAAAAATTTAGATGCTATCACTGACACTGAATCTACAGTTGTTGTGAAGAAAGCCCATAGCATATAGGAAAGCTTCTTTTAAGGTTTATCTCAGGTGCCACCTCTTTTTTCAAAGAATCTTACTTTAGTATCCATAGTGAAGTCCATTCAACAAGTATTTATTGAAGGCCTATTATGTTTCAGGCACTGCATTAAGTGTTAAAGATACAAAAAATCAAAAACAGTCCCTTTTCTCAAGGAGCTCCCAATGTAATGGAGGGGGAGATAATTATACAAATAAGAAAGATAGGGAATAATTTGGATATAATACTAGAGAAGAGCTACTGACATTACAGAAGACTTGGGAAAACTTTTTAACAAAAAGAGGGCTTGTAGCAGACTAGAAGGAAGTCAGGCAAATGAGCAGAGATGAGGAAGAATGGTGAAAGCCAGTTGAAAGTCATGGAATTGTGGAAGATGTGGTCAAAGATCAAAAAGAAGGCCGGAATCACTGGAGGTGTAAGTAAACTGAAAATACACCAAAAGACCAAGACATAAAAGACTTTCAAAACCAAATAGATGCACTACATTAAAAGCTGTGGCTGTATTTTCTGTTTACATGATTTCAGACTTGTATTCTTTCCTTTTCTCTTCTCTCTTCATCATGGGATGAATTATAAGATGCGAGGCATATTCCTGTGTTATTCGCTCAAAATGAATATGATCTTTGAAAAACTCTTATGAAAAATAACTTAGACATAGATGGTCTTAAAAGGTAATGGCTTGGAAAATGGAAACGGACTGATGACTTGGAAAATGAAAGTGGCAACCAGGAATATCAAAAGTATCATCCATAAAACAGAGGATTTAAATCAGAAACTTTCAAAGAAAAACCTAGACTGCTATCATAACAGAAATAAAAGATCGATACTTCGTTAAATTTATTCACATGTGGGAAAAATTAAAGACGTTCAAATCTTGATAAGGGGGAAAGACCAAGTCCCAGTCTGGCTCTGTCTTGTATTTTCCCACACCTCCCTGCTTCCAGTTTCCCAAATCTTGATTTTGTTATCTTAATAAGCAGTGTAGGAGCATAGCAAAGAAAATGAAAAAAGAGAGAAATGTGAAATAGGAAATTAATCTAACTAACAAATAAGTTTGTAAGCACCTTCTATGTACTATACATCATGCTATATGCTAGGGATGTAAAGACATAAATGAAACAGACTCTAATCTCCAAGAATTTACATTATACACACAGATGAAATATATGCCCATAAAAGTTCTTCCAGAATTGAGCAAAAGCAGGATTTTTTATTTTGTTCTGTTTTGTTTTTTTGTAGAGGAGACACTAAAATGAGAAGTAGGGGAGATCAGGAAAGACCTGTGTGGAAGCTAGAATTTGAATAGAAGTGTTTTAAAGGAAATTAGTAATTCTAAAGAGGTACAGGTGAAAAAAAAAGTTCATTCTAGGCATAGGATCATCATCTAATAATAATGAAAATAACAAACAAACTAAAACACTTGATTAAAAGTCAGAAACCTGAAGTAAAAAACCTTGAGTCAGAAAATCTGAAATCAAAAACCTTGAGTTCAAATGTAATTTCAAACACTTAGTAATTGTTTGAACCTGGAAAAGTCATTTAACTTTTGCCTTAGTTTCCTCAACTATAGAATGAGTATAATAATAGTAACTATCTTACAGGTTTCTTGTGAGGATAAAATGCAATAACACTTTCCAGGGGCTGACACATGATCACAATACCTGGCACATGGTAGGCACCTAATAAATGCTTTTTTTCTTCCTTAATTTTCATAAAGTGCTTTACAGAATGTCTCCTCATTATTTATCTCATTCAATCCTCATAAAATTATGGGGCTACTATTTTCCTCATTTTGCAGAAAAGTTAAAATGATTTGCCTGAGGTTATCTAACTAATAAGTGACTAATATAGAATTTGAATTTAGGTCTTCCTGACTCCAGTACTCTAACCATTGTTCTGTGGAACTGCTCATAAGGATTTTCATTTAAGAAAAAAAAAATGACTTTCTCTCTCTCTCTCTCTCTCTCTCTCTCTGTATATATATATACATATATGTATATATGTATATATATACATATACATATAGACAATATATATACATAAAATATAGTATGTATATATATATATACACACACACACACATATATATATGTATGTGTATATATATATATATATATGTATGTGTATATATATATATCCTAGAGATCAGAATATGCATGATGGTTTCCATGTCTGGCAGAGTAAAGAACTTAATCAGCCCAATGTGTCAGCATCAAGTTCTTATAGGAGTTTCAGTTTTCCTTTCTTTTCATTATATCTCTTCCCTTTCCTCCTAACATATACAAATGAAGAAACAAGTGGAAACAATAAGCAACCCACAAATCCAGGAACAAAATCAGAGACTTCATTAAAAAGGAAAAAAAGAACTTACTCAGTTCTTCTTTTCAAAAATATAAATATGTTTATTTTTAGCATACTTTTCTTTTTAAAATTTGAGTTCCAAATTCTCCCCCTCCTTCCTATCATCAACCATCGATTGAGGAGGTAATGATATCAATTATTCATGTGAAATTATGCAAACATAATCCCATATTAACCATATCATTAAAAATAAAAAAAAGAAGACAAAGGGAGCAAATTATACTTTAATTTGCACTTAGATCTCATCAGTTTGCTCTTTGGAAATAAATAAGCATTTTTTCATAAAAAATCCTTTAGAATTGTCTTAGATCATTGGATTGATCATAACAGCCAAGTTTTTCATAGTTAATCATCACAACAGTACTGTTACTATGTACAATGCTTTCCCAGTTCTTGTCTTAGTATCATTTTATATACGTTTTGCCATGTTATTCTGAAACCATTCATCCCCTTGTCATTTCTCATAATACTATCTTAATTTTATCAAAATCATAAGCCACAATTTGTTCAATTACTCTACAATTGGTAAGCATTCCCTCAATTTTCAACTCATTGCCCCCACAAAATGAACTTATAAAAATATTTTTGCACTTCACTTTCTTTTTCTTTTATTTATTTAGAGTACAGACCTAGTAATGTTATTACTAGATACAAAGGTATACATAGTTTTATAGTCCTTTCGTCTCCAGAATGGTTCAGTTCACTATTCCACCAAAATTCATTAATGCATAATTTTCTCTTGTTGTTTCCATCATTTATCATTTCTGATAGATATAAGGTGATGCCTCAGAATGTTTAAATATATATATATTCCTTTAATCAATAGTGATTTAGAGCATTTTTTTTGTGGCATGTGACTTTGAAATACTTTGATTCCTTCTAGTGAAAGCTGCCTGTTTATATCCTTTCACCATTTATGACTTGGAGAATAGCTCTTATCTTTATAAATTTGTCTGTTCCATATATATTTGAGAAAGACCTTTATCAGAAAAAATGTAAAAATCTATTATTTTATTAATAGTCTTTGATACCTTTTTAGCAAAATCAGATTTTCCTGATTCTTTTATCTTTTTTGTTTTAGTTTTTTGTTTTTACTTTGTCTGAGACCATGATTGTTATTTTTCTTTACTTTTCTTCATCTGAAGCATAATAGATTCTGGTTCATCTCCTTATTTTATTTTTGTATGTGTATATTTCTTTCTTTTTGTTTGTTTCAAGTGTATCTAATAAAACAAACAAACAAACAAAAAACATTGTTGGATCTATGTTTCTAAGGCAGGAAGCTTTCTGCTTCCATTTTATAGATGAGCTCATCCCATTCCCATTCACAGATTTGATTCACAGTATTTCCCTCCATACTACTTTCTCCTGTTTGTCCTCCTCTCTCTTTGTATCCTGTCCATCCTCAAAAGTCTGTTTCTTTCTGACCACTGTCTCTTTTTTATTCCCTCCATCGTTCTTTTTTCCCCTTATTTCCTTATTTGGTAAGATGAATTTCTCTATGCACTCTGAGTGTTTGTGTGTGTGTGTGTGTGTGTGTGTGTGTGTGTGTGTGTGTACGCTTCCCTCTTTGAATGAATTTTCAATGAAAGAGAGGTTCAAACATTACCTCTTCCCATATTCCCCTCACATGACTCTTTTCTGTAGCAAAAAATTAGCTATTTTACCTCTCCTTTCTTCTTTTTCCTGATACCTCCATCTTTCTCACTTACATTCTTTTAGGTCATTCAAACATAATTGACAGTCCCAACACACTCACATCTTTTTTCTATGGAGATTCCTTTTAACTTCCCTAATAATATTAAAGTTCTTTGGAATTATAAGTATCATTTTCCCATATAGGAATATTAATAGTTTTATTTTATTGCATCCCTGATGATTTCTTTTCAATATTTAACATTTTATACGGCTCTTGTGTCTTGTATTTGGATGTCAAAATTTCTATACAGCTCTAGTCTTTTCATCAGGAATGCTTGAATATACTTTATTTCATCAAATATCCTTTATAACCCTTTGAAGGATTATTTTCAGTTTTGTTATATAGGTTATTCTTAGTTATAGTACTATTGCCTTTGCCTTTCAGATTATCATATTATAAATGTTCCACTCTTTTAACATGGAACTTGCTAAATTTTATGTGATCCAGAATATTTAAATTTTTTCCCCTGGATGGTTGCACTATTTTCTCCTTGATGTGGAAGCTCTAAATTTTGGCTATGATATTCCTGGGATTTTCATGTTGGCATCTCTTTTAGGAAATAATCAATAGATTCTTTTTATTTTACCTTCTATGAATATAGAATATTAAAACAGTCTTCTTTTATACTTTCTTGAAATAAGATATCTGGGATTTTTATTTAATTGTGGCTTTCAGGTTGTCCAATGATTCTTTAATCATCTCTCTTTGATGTATTTTCCAGGTCAGTTGTTTGTTTGATGAGACAGTTCACATTTTTCTTTGCTTTTTCATTCTTTGGAATTTGTTTTATTGTTTCTTCATATCTCATGCAAAAGATATGAATTGTTTGTCCAATTAGAATTTTAAAGGGATTAAAGTCTTCCAATCAGAAAACTGAATGGTTGAAATAAATGACCTCCCAGCTATAATATATGATTCCTTGATCCTTTGATCTTGCCCTACTTTCACCTCAAAGTTGTTATATGTTTCACATAAGTTAATGAACTCAAAAACCTTTACAAAATGCATAATAATAATAATATATAAAAGTCATGTATTATAGCTAAAATGATAATAGGATATGTAATCAGTTGGATAGCTCAGGGTAATGATAGGAGGAGGGCAATTTCTAGGTCAAACAGGAGGAATGTGATGGCAACTAGGAAGAATTTTATTAAGAATAGAAGACGGGCAGAACCAAAGGGTCAAAGCCGCATTCGTAAGAGCTCTCAAAGTAATACAGACATCTAGTCCCTGAGCAATCAACACAGGGATTTGCGGAAAAGAGAGGAAGTAAACCCGTATTAACAGTGCTGCAGAAAGTTAGACTAGACTTGGAAAGACTTGGTCCAATCCCCACTCAGACAACAGTTACAGGTACATTTAATTTACCAAGTTGTCATCCAATCTATGAAGTTTCTAGTGAGAGTAAAAGGATTACCTCCTCAGGCAGAAAATTTTGAATGTTCTAATTTTTGCTTAACTAAATTTATATATCTATTTGTTTACTTTGATATATTTAGTATTGACATTTATTTGTCTGATTGATTGAATGCAATCTGATCTACAGAGGAAACATGGGCTACTGCCTTGACAGCAAGACTCAGATTTAAGAATACATTGGTTTGAGTCTTAGGAATTACCTGTGTCATAATGAGTATGCCATATAACCTTTTGACAACTCTTTTTTAATTTTTAATTTATTTTCAACACACATTGCTTCATGAATCATATTGGGAGAGAAAAATCAGAGCAAGGGGAAAAAAACATAGAAAAGATAAAAAAAAAACAAAAAAAGAAATGAACATATCATGTGTTGATTTTTGTCAATCTTCTTAGTTCTTTTTCTAGATATAAATAACATTTTCTATCCAAAGTCTATTGGGATTGCCTTGGATTACTGAACCACTGAAAAGAACCAAATCTTTCATAATTGATCACTGCGTATTCTTACTGTTATTGTGTACAATCTATTCCTGGTTCTGCTTGGTTCCCTCAGCATCGATTCATGTAAATATTTCCAGGTCTTCTAAAATCAGCTTGTCATCCCTTTTTTTATGAACAATAATATTCTATTATCTTCATATACCACAACTTGTTCAGCCATTCCCCAAATGATGGGCACTCACTCCTTTTCCAATCCTTTGTTTCCACAAAAAGAGCCGCTACAAACATTTTTGCACATGTGGGTTCTTTTCCTTCCTTTATAATTTTCTTGAGATACAGACCCAGGAATGGCACTGCTGGGTCAAAAAGCATGCATCCTTTTATAACCATTTGGGCATAGTTCCAGATTGCTCTGCAGAATGGTTGGATCTCACCATCTCTTTTAACTTTCTAAAACTCCCTGTGGCAATGCTGTAAAAACAAGTGTTGATTTTCAGTGAGTGAAGAATTTATTCTTTCTTTAAGCGTGTCTTATACTAATGGTTATGTAAGTCCAAGTCAAAAAGAAGCAAGGAAGAAAAGTCTCATTTCCCTCCTTTGAAGCTTTTACACATTACTACTAGTTTTGCCCTCTAAGGCCAAGAAGAACAAGTATAATCCATCTTTCACATGACAGTCTTTCAATACTTGAAGACAGCTACCACATCCATTCTCCAGGGTAGGGAGGAAGTTATTTTATATACTGAAAAGTGTTCTAGTATTTGCCATCAATATTAGTAGCCTTAGTAATAAGGCTAGGAATAATAAAATCATTAACAAACTATCCACAGAAAAATGAATATTAACCTTCACTTTCTCTAATGCTTATTCTCCAGGAAAGTCAGTATATAGAGGACACATGTATTAGAATACTTTCTATTCTTTGCATTATCTGTAAAAATAAGGATCATTTTAATTGTATTTAAAATATTTTCCATTCATGTTTTGTTTATGGATCAAGAGATAATATAGCTTGCTAAAGAAGAACAAAGGTTCATGGGCAACTGGAACATAGTGGATAGAATAAATAGAAGAGAAGTGAATTCAAATCCTGCCTCAGGATCTTATGAGTTGTACGTGATTTTGTTATGTAGAGTCAAATGGGCCATTTCTGCTGAGAAAAATTTTTTACATTTATCTAACTGCCTCATTGTCTCACTCATCACAGTAACTCTTCCAAATCTTTTTATCCCTCTTCCAAATTTCCATATCTCTCCTTCCATCCTTTCAGCTAAGAACTTTGCTTTATATTTAATAAGAAACATTAAGACCCTTCTCCAAGAGTTTCTTCATCTATTCCCCACCTCATCTTCTTCTGCCTAACCTTCTTATATTTCATGAGAAGATGGTTCTTCTTGGCAAAACAAACTCTTTTGCATGTACAAATTACTGCATTCCATCTCATCTTCTACAGCAGACTTTCTTCTCTACCATCCTCACTCTCTTATCTTTAACATACTCCTGCCTATTGATTCCTTCCCTACTTCCTACATACTCATTTGCAATCTTCCCATCTTCAATAAAATTCCCTCCCTTACTCCATCCATCCCTTCCAGTATTATTCTATTATTTTTCTTCCCTTTGAGAAGTCTGTCTACAATAAATGCCTCTATTTCTTTTCTTCTCAATCTTTTCTTAACTCTCTATTTCTTGGTATTATCAGTCAATCAAAAATAACTTTTTTTAAATAAAATTATCAATGATGTCTTAACTGTTCAACATAATGATCTTTTCTCAATCTGAATATTTTTTGCCTCTGTAGCCATTGCTATTGTTGATCATTTTCTTGTCTAAGATATTCTTTTCTCTCCTAGTTTCTGTAAAATTACTCTCACCTGGCTTTTTCCTTATCTGTCTCACCATCTGATTAATCTTTCTTGGTTTCCATTAATGGATTTTCATCAAGGCCATGTCTGTTGACTCTAGGCTTTTCCAAATTCTAGATACTGGGCAATCTTTTCTTCTAATGCTACTTCACCTGGTAATCATTCAGTTGTCGTGCATTCAAATATCATCTGTATAATAATTATCTTCAAATTTACTTGTCCAATCCTTACTTGTTTCTTCCTAAAGCATCAGTCAAACCATGTCAACAGCCAATTCAATAAATTCCAGTGGCTTCCTGTCTCTAGGATTAAATATAAATCCTTTCTTTTTGGCATAAACTCCCCCCCCCCAATTTTCCAGTCTTCATTTTCATTTCCTGTGATAAAGGAAGATTTGACCAAAGAGGTAACACCTACCTTGGACCATAAAAAAGAGGCAGATTTCAACAAAAACTGATATAGAGTTAGTAATTTTTATTTATGGGAGGCACCTATGATTTGATTTTCTTTCCATGAAATTTGGAACCATTTGAGTCAAGAGTCTGACTTGAATTCCTATTTTATACTCATTATAAGCCCATGTGCTTTTTGTCCTCCATTCACAATCACATTCTACTCCCTAACCAACCCTATTTCCAAACATGGGAAAGTAAAAGGAGAATCACTTAGGGAAACATCAATAGTTAAAGTATGAAGTTTTCCTACTATTTCAAGATATACCTATAGACTTCCAGTCCCTTTTTAATTCCATTACATCATTTAATACATGTAAGGGATTATTGCTCAAAGTATTCAGACAGATTTTTGCACTGAAGTAATATGAGTTGTGCATTATTATTCTTGTGGCAAAAGTTCTACTCAAGCTCCTCATTTTCCATTGGGTCTGGTAGAGTCCAAGTTCTGGATGATCCTATTAATCTGGGAAGATTTTGTGTAAAGTATGATTAACAAACAGTTCTGTTTTAGAATCATCTTAGATAACCAAGGCATTCAGAGAGTGATAACTGATAATTTATATAGTAATTTAAATATGTTATTTCAATTGAATTTCATAATAATGCTATGAGGACCATAGGATTATAGACTTAGAACTAAAAAGGATTTTAGAAACCATATACAACAGTATCTATCCACATGCAGTAGATAGAAAGCTGGACCAGAGTTCAAATCCAGCCTCAAATACCTAAATTTTGTTTGCCTCAATTTCTGAATCTGGAAATGCAAATAATAATAATAATCTCCCAGGATAGTTGTGTGAATCAAATGAAAATTGTGTAGTTCTTAGCACAGATTTAGCACTATATAAATATTGATAATGGTGATGATGATGGTGATGGTCACATTATAAATGAGGAAACTGATTCTCAGAGGATTTAAGGATTTGGCTAAGGTCATGCAGGTAATAAATGTCAGAGATACAATTTAACCCTAGGTCCTCTTGATCTCAAGTCTAGTCTTTTAATCATTGTACATACTTCTAATCACATGTACATACATTGTACATGTTCCCATGTTTGGAATTAAGAGTTGGTTAGGAAAAACCCATGATACCAAAAATACTCAAAAAGTTTCCATTTAAGAGCTAAATAAACCAAACCCTACTTAAATTCTGAGATCACATTTGATCAAAGCACACCCAGAGCAGAACATTAGGTAAGTTAATAGCTACAATTATTATTATAATCATCCCATTTGACAGATGAAGAAACTGGGAAAATTTGAGTCCCAGTTCATTTATATTCTAGGATTAGACAGAAGTCAGAGTGTCTTACTAAGGGTGATACAATGAACTGTCACTTTTGTCTTTATTTTTCAAAATTCTTATGAGAAGACCTTCAGTTACAGAAGTTTCGGTAAAATTAAGACAAAAATATAAGGATTAAATATATATATATATGTATATATACATATATATGCATATACATATGCATATATATATCACTGTGGCATTTTCCTCTCATGAATTATTTTGACTCTTTTGATCAATGAAATAAAGAAATTATTTTTATTATAACTTAAACGAATGATAATAATAAGCATTATCATTCTTCTATTGTATTTACATTAGTATAGCAGCCCAATGTTAAATACATAGAAAACACTCAACAAGTTCTTTCTTTATCAATGAGAGAGATCTCATGATATCATAGCTGAGAACTCATAGAGTGACAAGCATCATATGTGAGCAAAATTGATGAGGAAACTAGTATATCAAAATGGATTAATTTACATCGGAAGTGATTGAGAGCTCTCTTATCTAGAGTTTTGCTCAGTGGTGCCATGAAAACCTCAGTTTCTGTCAGATTTTTTGCTACTTGCATTTTCTCCCCAGAATACCATGTGCTTACTCTATAAAATGACAATGCTTTTCATTTTAAATTATCCCATGAACTTGGCTAGAAGCAAAAAAAGGAGGAGGGAGTATATAAGAAGAAGACAAAAACACAATAGATCAGAAGTAAATTTTTTAGAGGTAATAATTCCCACAACACTTGAAAAATGTCTTTTCCTTACAAGGAAAAATGTGTGAGTATGTGTGTGTGTGAGCATGCATGAGTGTTGAGCAGGGAGTTTTACAGTGACATGAATATAGCACTCACTGGGTTCTTTATAAAAATAAAATCTATCATTCAACCTGAATCTCAATGGGGGAAGGGTGTAATTAGCTGAGGTGGAATAATTGCTTTTCTTTCAGTCTATTTCTCTAAAAGGGCTGACCCATGCAGAGATGAAGAAATATGATACTGTCCACGTGTTTTCCATGAGGAATATGTTTGCAGTACAGCCACTGAGTTAAAACAAGCTTTTAGTCCCTTGTGCTCAAAGGCAATTTGGCAAATGAGCCAAAGGAATGAGGCCTGGTATTTCTCAGTCGACTCTGGCCATGGACAGCCTATTTTTACATGGGCTGTAGAGATGTACAGGTGAGACAGACACCCTAGAGAATGATAGGAAGATATTTACTCTCAGGTGGCTATTACATGGTATTGCATCATATTTTCTAATAACAACATTTCTGTTTTTAATTAAAAAAATAAAAACAATTTTCTAAAACCAGTTGCTTTAGCTTCTTTACACAGGGTAGATTTCCACAAAAGATACCAGACCCCTCTTCCATTTGATTTTAATTAAGCTGATAATATCTCAGTGCAACTGTGTACTGGTGAATTCACTGAAGTGTCAAATGCTCAGACAAAAGGCTGAGAGTGTCTTAATAAGGTTAATACAATGACCTGCTGCTTTAGTGTTTATTTTTTAAAATTCTCCGGTAAGGGCCTTCCGTTGTGGAAGTTGCTGCTTTGATAATTCAAGGGCAACAGTACACGGACACTGGAAAACCTGAGCTCCAATGTTGCCCGAAATATTTATTATCTATGTGACCCTGCACTCAAGTACTGACAGTGTCAGAGGAGAGAAGGGGGCATATTTGAGGAATATTGCAAAAGTAAAATCAACAGGCCTTGACAACAGATTGGATATTAGGGTTGAACAATACTGAGGAATCCAGGTTGTGAACCTATGGAACTGGAAGGAGGGTGATGCTCTTTAAAGAAAGAGTAAAATAGGAGAGAGTTTAGGAGGAAAGAGACTGGAAATCAGAAGAGAGACCTGGGTGGGAAAGATATATTTGGAAATCATCAGCATAAAGATGATAACTAAATGCATAAGAGCTAATGAGATCAGTGAGGGAAGTAGAAAAGAGGGAGAAGAGAACAAAATTCTAAGGGACCCTTAAGGTTAGAGGGAGTGACTTAGAAGAGGGTCCAGTAAAGGAGGTAGAAGAGGAATGTTGATATAGGTAGGAGGAGAACCAGGAGAAAGAGAAAGTGGAGTGCTGAAAATCTAGAGAGAAGAAAATATAAAGAAAGAATGATCAACGGTGTAAAAGACTGCAGAGGTCAAGGAAAATAAGGATTGAAAAAAGACCATTAGATTGGGCAACTAAAAGATTATTAATAATTTTAAAGAGAGCAATTTTGGTGGAATGATTATTCAGAAGTCAGATTGTAAAAGGTTAGGAGAAGAAAGGAGAGAAAGTGGAGATACTTCCTGTAAATGATCTTTTTGAGGATTTTGACCATACAGGACCTAAGAGAAATAAAGAAAGCTAGTAGGGATAGAATGATCAAATGAGAGTTTTTTCTCAGGACAGGGGAAAATGGATATGTTTACAGGCAGTAAGAAATGATCCATGAGAGGGAGAGATTGGAAATTAGTGAAAAAGTGAGAATTTCAGAAAAGATAATCTCTTGGAAAAGATGAGTTAGAGTGGAATAAGTGCAGAAAATGGGAAAAATATAAACATTTACTTTATTAAATTGCTTATTTTTTATTGTAGTATACTAGCAGCAATGCTTTTTATGATTATGATAAGAATAATAATGTAAGAACATAATCTGAAAATTATGTCCACTATTGGGCAATTGTTTTGGGAAAACTTATTGGCCCATTAGAAATTAATGGTCAGAATTGCAAAAGAAAGTAGGAGTGTTTCTCTTTGGCATGCTTCAGAAATATAATTAAGCCTATGATGTTTAATTATATCCATAATCTGTACCCTATATTGTATTTTGTTATTCATTACCAATTACTATGAGCATCTGATCAAAGATCTAAAGTTGCATGCATTTTATTCCGCATGGAGTTCTCTAAGACTCAGATTGATGGTATTATATTTATTTTTTAGGAGCACAGAACTTCTTAGGCAATAGTTCTGTACATTTAAGTAGATTGTCATTTAATACAAAAATATCTATATTGACCAATGGCATAGAATACAGAAAGGGCCCTGCAACGGCTTTTATTTGATCAACGGCTAGTTCCTTGATTATATATTTCTAAAGGAGACTTTATTAATCAGCTTGAGTCTACAGAGTTAAAAAAACAAAGATCCATTTTTAAAGGATATTAATAATCCCTTGGGTGTGTGCCATCCAACACACATACATTTGTACAGGTGTACTTTGAATCCCCAAAGTCTGAACATGTTTTCTTTTTAAAGACATTTTAAATAAGCCAACAGGGGATTAACTTGGATAAGTTGTATGATAGAAGGAAAGTTTTTGGAGAATTGAAGAAGCTTTTTTTTAAAGACGAAGTCCAAATGTAAAAGAATATAACTGTGGCTCTTTGAGATGCAAAGTCACGATCCAGGGCTATATTGTTGAAGATAATTCAGGAAACAAAGACAGGGTATTTATTTTATGAGGGGAAGATTTATCTAATAAAATAATTAAATTTTAAAATGGTTAAAATGAGAGAAATTGTGAAGCTTCTTTCTTGGTTGAGGATATTGGTTAGCCCTAGCATTGTATTCAGGTCATATTACAAATGATGGTCACCAGAAAAGAAAAAAAAAGTAATTTTTGACTAATTGTGATGCTTAAAGAACAGAAAATATTTGTAGATTGTAGCTATTTCCTAGGATCTTATTTGGCCAGTGAAACACTTGGACCATTATGACAAATACGAACATGTGTGTAGCACAGAGATAACTACAGTAATGGGCCTATGCAGGATGAGTGAGTATAAATGGAAGGAGAAATTAGCTTTATTTTCTAAAAGGTAAGTCATTGACTTTGGTGCTTAATAAAGTGGCTTAATTAAAGCTTCTTGGTTGATGGTACTCCTCTCCAGCACTATACACAAATGAATTCATTAGTAACTTAACATTGCTAACAGGGCTATAGATATGAATACACACATGCACGCAGGGGACTAAAAGCTTGTTTTAACTCAGTGGCTATATTGCAAACTATTCCTCATGGAAAATAGATGTAAAATCAGCAAAACAAATACTTGCATTGGCCATGTCAGAATTATTTTTCTTTACTTTTCTTTTCCTTGTTTTTAAACATTTTTTTGGAGTAGGAGAGAGAAGGACAGAGAGAAAATGCATACTTGCTTTTTTTCTTTTAAGAAGATAGATGTATATGTTTCTTAAGAGTCAGTGTGGGTAGAATGGCTTTGGATTTAAATTTTGACACCGAAACATATCTGTGCAAACTCTTTAGTGCCATAGAAAACTGCAAACCTACAAATTGCAAATGGGTTACCAATGTGAGTTCATGTCAATGAATTACAGGCTCATTTTTAAAAGTAAGTATAACTAAACAGATTTGTATATACCTTAAATTATCTGACCCTATACAACAACTATGTTTGAAAGAAACAGAAAAAAAATAGCTTTTATTTTATTTTTTTTTCTAAGAGGAATAGAAGAAGGGAATAGATATCTGAGTACATTACTATAGAAAACTCCCAGTTGGGAAAATCTACTTCACCTATTCTCTATGTTTTCTCTAAAATTTAAATCACAAAGTTGTCTAGAATACTAAGAGGTTAAGTGATTTGCCTATGCTGATTAATGAAATTATTTAATTAAAGTTTCTTGGTTGATGATATTGGTTATCTTCAATACTTTATGCAAATGAACTCATTTGCATCAGAGTTTAAGATTGCAAACAATGCTGAGTAGATAGATATATGCATTTTTTGGATTATTAAGCTTTATCTTCTTTGTGGCTTTCATAAAGAATTCATACACTCAAGGCTGCAGGATTTCATCAGTATAAATTTTCCTTTTTATTTTATTTTTTTACATTTTCACAGAAAATCTCTACGATTTTTGGTAGGGAAAAAAAAAAGTCCTTCCAGTAAAGAACTCTCTGAACTTGGGTGGGTAGTGCTTGTACTGTGCAATGACTTGGCCCTCGCTTGAGGACTTACAACTAGATAACATTCACTTAGCATGTGCTACACTGGGAAATCAATCCTCCACTAGTTTCTCCCAAGGGATAATTGGGCCAGAAACTCTTTTGAGCATGGAACCCTGGAACCAAAGGCCTCAGAAATAGCAATGCTTCTAAAACAGAGCTAACAACAGTCTAGCAAATAATGCTAGTGGAGAGGGAACCTATCATTGGTCCAGTATGGACTTTAGCCACAACTACCGATAACCCAGAAAAGAAAGTTCTTGCTACCAGAGGCCTTGGAGATGGTTCTACATCAGGAATCAATTTAATTTTATCAGTGAAAATTATATGAAAGAATGAACATTGAGATTTTTTATGCAACTGCAACCTAAGGATCATGGGACCTTTTCATCTGACCTGCAGCTGAAACATTTATTTTTGTTATCTCCAGAGGGGTCCCAAGGTTCAAGTGATATAATAGATGGAAAGCAATTTGCAAACCTTAAAGCACATAGAAATGCCTATTATCCCACAGTCTCCAGTTCTCTTATCTGCTATGATTTTATTCTCCAGCCTTCTACTATGGCAATCCTGACGACCAGAAGATAAAAAAATAGCAATACTTACTTCTAATATAGCAGTCTAACAGCCGTCTAGCAAATAATCCTAGTGGAGATGGAACCTATCATTGTTCCTGCAAGCACTTTAACCCAACTACTGATAATCCAGAAAAGAAAGTTCTTGTTACCAGAGGCCTTGGAATTTTCAGATGGTTCCACAACATGGGATTTTTTTCCTTTCTCAACCAAGGAACACAGTCATCTGAGCCTGAGAGTTCATTAATTTTCCAACACAATCCAGGTATTGCCAGAAGCAGAGTTTGAACTTAGATTTTTCATTCTCCAAAGGCAAAACTATATATTGCCCACAGCTCTATCTATTCTGCGTATAAATAAGTGTACACGTGCACACATAGATATATGTACATAGATATGTTAACACCTTAATTATTGAATTAAGTACAACCGAATTATACACACACACACACCTGGCTCTTTGTAGAAGTGGCAAGAAATTTTTAGTATAGAATTAAAATGACTCAGTATAAGTAATTTCTTTTGTCTTTTGCTATTCTTTTTACTTCTTTGCGTCTCTGTCTCTCTCTATTTCTCTGTCTCTCTCTGTGTATCTGTCTCTGTTTCTCTATATATCTCACTGTCTCTGTCTCTCTCTGTGTCTCTTTATGTGTGTGTGTGTGTGATCTGACTGATTCTCTTTATCTGTCTCTTATCTGTTTCTCTCTGTCTTTATGCCTCTCTTTGTCTCTGTCTCTCTGCCTCTCTCTGTCTCTATCTCTGTCTGTTTTTCTTTTTCTGTCTCTTTCTGTTCCTGTTTCTTCCTTCCTTCCTTCCTTCCTTTCTTCCTTCCTTTCTTCCTTCCTTCCTTCCTTCCTTCCTTCCTCCTTCCTTCCTTCCTTCCTTTTTTCTTTCTTCCTTCCTTCCTTCCTTCCTTCCTTCCTTCCATTCTTCCTTCCTCTTTCTTCCTTTCTCTCTCTCTCTTCCTTCCTTCATTCCTCTTTCTTCCTTCCTCTTTCTTCCTTTCTCACTCTCCCTTCCTTCCTTTTTCTTCCTTCCTTCCTTCCTTCCTTCCTTCCTTCCTTCCTTCCTTCCTTCCTTCCTTAATTCCTTTCTTTCTTTCTTTCTTTCTTTCTTTCTTTCTTTCTTTCTTTCTTTCTTTCTTTCTTTCTTTCTTTCTTTCTTTCTTTCTTTCTTTCTTTTTCTGTATCTCTCTTTCTCTGTGTGTCTCTATCCATCTGTTTCTGTTTTTGTATTTGTGTCTGTCTCTGTCTCTCTGTTTTTCTCTATCTCTCTGTGTGTTTCTTTCTCTGTCTCTCTCAATATAGTGTATTGTTTGTTTTCTATAAATCAAGTGCTACTTATAGGCTTTGCATATAAAAAGACAGAAATGAATGCTTTTTAATTCTATATTTATGTCTACATGTCTCTGTGTGTAAATATATATATATACATACATATGTGTACATACCTATATATACATATATACACATATAATTTGTATTTATATTTATATATAATATAATAATAATAGATAAATATACAAATATTCATATACAGACAAGTATTTCTAAGTGCAGCCATATGCATTCCATTTCTGTTCAGTTCTAGTAAAATGAAACTCTGATGTTCTTGGGATGATTCTATCCATGATATTTCATAAGTTGGAAAATTATTTTGCCTGTTAGTAAAAAATGTTTTTCCTGTCTTTCCCCCACTTCCTATGACTGCCCATCGTTTGTCCTTGTGACATTGAGCAGATGAGTTTCTTTAGATAATAGAAACTTTCAGGCCTCAGAACCAGAGATTCCTTTGACCATACTCCCAGCCCTGGTCATTTACCAGCTTTTAAACTGATCCAGACTTTTTTTTTCTCCCTTTTTTCTAATCTACTCCAGTTGCCTGTAAAGGTTCCTTTGGCAACATAAATCTACAAGAGTTAAGAGCTGCATATTATGAGAAGCAGGATCATCTTTTGTTGTTTCATGCCTTTGAATGAGAAAATTGATTCCAAAAGCAGTTTCATTCTTCATAGGACTACAATTTAGTGACTTCTGACCTTTTCCCCTTCCGGTTCCCAACTATTCCTCTTCCTCACCCCCATATAATTAGTTAAGAAAGGAGTGGGGGAGAAAGAAAAAAAAATCTTACATTTACTAGGATTTAGCTGCTGGCAAGAAACATCGCCAGGAATTCATTTCCTGGCTCATAATTTACATGTCCAGAGTCATCATCCCTTTCCCCCCCTCTCCCCCATCCCCCTTCTTCCCCAATGCCTTCTGTTGCATCAGCCGCAGCTTCCTGCCTCATGCCGGCTTGCTATTTTCATATCCATGGGAATGGAATCCACTCTTCATGATCAGAGCAATATCCCTCCTACTGTGATTCCTGCTCCTGCCACCTTTGACTTGGGCCAGAGTCCCACGGCTTAATTGAAGAAGTCAAGATTTCCCCAAATGGGGCAGTAACTTGGCTAGCCCAGAGATAGTGTCTTCTCTTCAATTCCTCCCTTCCTTTCAACTTCTTCTCAACAGGAAGAAATGTTGATTTGTGCTAAGGTCCAATGTCCATTTAGGTCAGGGAAAATGATATCTTATTGTAGAACATGTGGTGATTAAAGGACTCTCCATCTTACTCTCTCAGCTGTGGGTCTGGTTTGCTCCTACTCTGTGATTTGAAACCTTTAATGAAAACTCTCCTTCTGAAGTCTCCTCTCCAAAGGCCTACATTTCTGCAAATTGCCCTGTTGGGGAGAATTGCAATGCAGTTGGAGGCATTCATCTAAAGCTGTGCTTGACCAAGTCAAGGAATATTTTGCTTTACAAAATAACAACAGCCTAGGAGAATTTAACTAAAACATTTTGGTATATTCAGAAACTAGGAAATTTCTATATATTCAATATACTTCCTTTAAAATATCTTTATGTCTGATTTTTTATAGCACTGTCACTTCCAGTGATTCCCACCATAAAACCATTTCTGGAGAAAATCAATCAATCAATCAATTCAGTAATAATCCATAAGCAGAGTTCAACAAGGAAATAGTGTTTTGACATTACTACTTTATACCTATTGGTTTTACATAGTTAAATACTTCATTTTTCTTGTTCTGTATATTTGACGATATATATCTATTCTACAGCTATATTTCACTCTACCATCTCTCTACTGGGCAGTTAAAAGCATATTTGTCTGTCAGTCTTCAGAAGAGATTACTCTTTATTTCATTGCCCAGAATTCTTAAAAGTTTAGTTTTTTAAAGTATTTTTGCTTGTTCTGTTCTATTCTCTTTTACTGTTTTGAGCACAGTTTTCTCTATTTTGCCTTGCTGGAAGTATATGATCTCACTAACCTGGTGCCATTCCAATTGGTACATGTTTTGACTTGTTATTTTCCCAATCTAGGCCATTTCCCCGTTTTTTAGTAAATAGAATGGCTCCTCAGTTTTGTAGGATCTCACTACAGTAATGCTCACATTAACATAGGTACCTGACCAGCTTAACCATTGTTGCATAGAACCAGCTTTAGTTTCCTTAACAAGAATTACAGATATACAGCCACATCATGTTCTGAAGTCTTTCATTATTGTTTTACTTTATTCCTGTCCTCTGGTTAAAATATAAATTGTGCTACTTGTTTTGCTTATTTTTCTGCATCTGTTCACTTACAGTTCTTGTAGATTTCTCTGGATTCTTAATAATTATCTTCATCATCATTATCATCATTGTCATACTTTGGCCCCCATTACCAATTTAGATTAATGCTACTACTGAAGAATTCTTTATTCCTGGCTTCAATACTGACTCTATTGATTTCTCTACATTTCCACCAACATTCTCTTCATTCTCAGAAATGCATCCAGAGAGAGAGGACTATGGGGACTAAATGTGGAACACAACATAGTATTTTCACTTTTTTGTTGCTGTTTGCTTGCTTTTTGTTTTTTTTTTTTTTTCTCATTTTTTTACCCTTTTTGAGCTAATTTTTCTTTGAAGCATGGTATATGTGGAAATATGTATAGAGGAATTGCTCATGTTTAACACATATTACTTGCTGTCTAGGGTGGGGTGTGAGAGAAGAGAGGGAGAAAAATTTGGAACACAGGATTTTGCAAGAATGAATGTCAAAAATTATCTTTCCATATATTTGAAAATAAAAAGCTATTTTTTTAAAGTAGGCCCCCCTGAGGATAGTTACTCTCTCATTTGCTTGGGTTTATCTCTTCAATATTTAAGATGAATTTTTTAGGAAAGAGTAACTGCCTAATAAATGCTTTATCTGACTAGTTTCTCCTATATTAAAATAATATTAATCAGTCAATATTAGAACATATTTAATTTGAAAAATTATTTGAAGATGAAGATACTAACAACAATTTAGCATTATTATTAAATGCCATGAATCTGGCGTTATAGTTCCAATCTTCTTTCATTACCATCTAAACTGAGATGCTATTGAAGACTTTCTATAAAAGTTATGTAATTAAACTTTTTTGGGGGGTTGGTAGACTATGAGACTCAGGGGTGGCAAGGTCGAGACTTTTCATGGTCTTAGAATTTTGGTGGAAATCTTCTTCCTCCAGTGAAAATCAGCATCTATTTATAGATTTACAAAGTTATCTAAGATACTGCAAAATTAAGTGGTTTTTCTAGGGACACAGAGCCCATATGTATCAGAGTCAGAATTTTAAGACAGATACACTTGAACTCAGCAAGATTTGA
Source organism: Antechinus flavipes (assembly GCF_016432865.1). Classification (NCBI taxonomy): domain Eukaryota; kingdom Metazoa; phylum Chordata; class Mammalia; order Dasyuromorphia; family Dasyuridae; genus Antechinus; species Antechinus flavipes. The sequence goes on along the minus strand of NC_067403.1, from coordinate 64,057,701 downwards.
GTTAAAAATCCAAATCATTTATTTTCTATTTGCTTCTATTGCTTAATCTGTAAAACTGATATAATAATAATAATAAGAATGAGCTCACAAGGTTTTTGTAAGGATTAAATTAGAAAATATTTATAAAGTACTTAGCACAGTGCCTGATGCATAGTAGATATGATATAAAAGACTATTTTTCCCCAGCTTCTATTCCTTATTAATTCTAATGATAATAGCCATTTCTAGAGGAGAGGGGAGGGGAAGAAAAAAGGGGGAAAATAAATTTATATAGTAACTTTATTATATATTTAAAAGGAAGAGCGAGTTGAAAATACATTTTCAGTTTCATGTATAATCATCTTTTTAACTATATGATATTATAGAATTGCTTGTTTTATTCCATAAAATAAAAAAAATTCCATAAATTATTCCATAAATTCCAAAAAATAAAAAAAAATAAAATTCCATAAAAAATTCCATAAAATAAAAAGTACATCAGACTTGGAGTGAGAAGATCTTCACTCCATTATGGTTTCTGTCTGCACCTGAATAAATTACCTTGCCTCTTGTGGCCTCAGTTCTCTCACTTATAAAATATGGTAGACTAAGTTCTCTAAGTTAGACTAACATTTCAAAATTCTATGAGCATTTCTTCTTTCATAAACAACTAAAATCTGATTAGTCAGAAATAAAACTACTCATTCCCTCTTTATCTCTATTAGTCTAACTCTCTCATCTCTTTTCTTAAAACAAAATAAGGGAATATTGACCTTACATATTCTTGTTGGAGGTAAATTGATCCAAGCATTAGCTGCTAGGAAAAGTCTACAGAATCTACCCTAAAGCATCATTATTGGGTTAGTAGCATATTCTCAAAGTAGAATTATAATACCTAAGGAATGTTAATCAGGCTCATTGGGAAGGGCAAAGCTAAGCCAAATTAAGCAAGGGATGGCATATTTCATGTTATCACAGCACCTCCATCCCTTATCCTTAATAGCTGACAGTCTGACACTATGACTTTTTGATTTTCAGGGAAGTTCCTGAGGAAAAGGTGTTCCTGAAGACATTCTCAAAAAGTTATATCACACAGCGTATAATTGTTGGTTTTTGTTTTGTTCCAAGGCAGTGTAGCAGATGAGAGATAATGTATGTAAAGTGCCTTGCAAATTCTCAAGCAATATATAAATGTCAGTTATTATTATTTATGAGGATAATCTATGCGTACATAGAGGGCATACCTGATGAAAAGTTGAGAAGGGAACAGACAAGCTTTCACATATAATTTTCTTCAGCTGAGCACATCTTTGGAGTGACATTATTAACTGAGAGGTCTAAAGAATATTCAGTTTTGCCTGGGCTCTTCACTTCACAACAGGCTTTGAGTCTGCTAAACACAATACAATATTAAAGGTCATCCCTAACATCATATCATCCATCTTAAAATCACAAAGATTCTATGAGAGATGTGACAATGGGGATAAATGTTCAATGATTTGTCAAGTGTTGATATCAAGTGAATTACAAAACAGAAAGTAATATATGTACTCAATGAAGGTTTTGCTAATATCAAGAAAGATAAAGAGAATTTCATTTTCATTTGTTTTAAAAGAGATTTCCTTTTGTTGTCCAGGTTCTCCAGAAGATTGTTGACTACACCAAACACTATAAATCTAAAAATCCTCTTCATTGAAATGTTTTTAATTATCAGAGAGAGAGAAACAGAGCGAAAGAGGAAGAGAGAGAGAGAGAGAGAGAGAGAGAGAGAGAGAGAGAGAGAGAGAGAGTTTACAAGTAATTTTAACAAAATATCCAATTCAAAATGCTTAATGGACATTTGGAGATGGGTCTGTAGGTTAGGGGAGAAGTTAAGTCTGGAAAAATTGATGTTCGAATGTGTATATGATTATTAAATCCAGGAATGTTGATGGAATTATTACAGTGAAATTATATATAGAAAGAAGAGAAGACCCAACACAGAGCTAGGGGACACTTATTTTAGCCTCAGAAAAGGATCCTGAGGACTTGTAAGAAAGGAGAACCAGGATAAAATTTTGTCATGGAAATTTGGGAAGTAGAGATTATCAAGGAGATTAGGGCACAATGTGATGAAAGCTGTGGAAAGATCAACAGGGATGAGAAATAAAAATTGACCATTCAGTTTGGCAATTAAGAAATCATTTGTAATTTTGGATAGAACAATTGCAATTGAATAGTTGCAGATGGAAATTAGACTATAGAAAATTAATAAGGGAAATGAGAGGAGAGGAAATAAAGGCACCCTTTGTAGATGGTCTTCTCAAGGTGTTTAGCCATAAAAATGTGAGAGATATGGGTGATGGCAGTGATGGACAGATCAAGTGAGGGTTTTGTTTTGCTCTTTGTTTGAGAAATGCAGTGATATGGGCAACTTTGTGGGCATTAGAAAAGTAGTCAGTAAATTGAAGATAGAGGAAACATGGGGGATGTTAAAAGGGACAATCTGTTAAGGATGGAAATAGATCCTTAGGCCCTGGCAAGGAAAAGATAAATGTCTTCTAGTAAAATAAGGAAAAAGCAATGGGTGGTGGAAGAAGACAATTGGTTGATATAAGATGAAGAGGGAGAGAGAAGAGGGACAACTTGAAGAATGGCCTCAATATTTGCAGTAAATGTAAGATAAGGTCTATCAACTAAGAGGAGGTGAGAGGGGGAACTTTGGGATATTTAAGAAGAAATGAAAGTATTTGAAAACACTGCTATGGCCACTAAGGAAGGGTTCAACAAGAAGAAGGAAAGAATGATGGCCTTGGTAAGTACTAAGAGGTCAAGATGAGGATAAGAAACAGAGTTTAAGTTAAGACAGAGAGAAAAGTGGAATGACAACAGATTGTGATAAAATAAAAGAATTTATTAATTCATGTACCACAAAGAAGTCCAATTGTGAGTAAGATCAAGCATATGACCATCATTCTTTGTTACTGACCTGAAGTGAAGAAGAATATTATTGGACAATGAATAAATTGAGGAATTTGGAGGTTAGGGTGTTTGAGGGAGTATCAATGTACAAGTTGAGTTCCATGATGAGGGCAAGAGTTTGGAGGAGAGAAAGATCATAATGGTAGTTGTTGAATTCACTGAGGAAAGATATATGATTAATTGGCTTGAGTTGAGATTGGGATACAAATACATATCTATCAATAAGCAAGATTTTTTCAGACAAGGGAGACCAAATTCTTTTTATTGACTTAACATTGTGGTTTCATGATTAATGCTTTGGCCAGTTTGTATAGAAAAAAAGCAACTAATGCATAGTCCACTCAACACATTGGAGGTTTGGGTTTTTGTTTTTCCTTCCCTTCCTTGGTGAAATGTTGTCAATATATCTTAAGCCTTATTGATTTATAAGAAAGTTCAAGATGTAACTAAGATATAGCATAGTGTAATAGAAAAAAAACCAGGCTGAGGAGTCAGTTCTAATCCCATTTACTAACCTTTATTGTATGACCTTGATCAAATTACCACTTCTTTTGGCCCCAATTTTCTCAAGTGTAAAATGAGGAATTTGAACTAGGATGGTCTTTGGAGTCCTTTCCATATCTGAATCCATGATCCTATGACATATTTAAAAACAAACAATTAATATGTTCAAATGGAGTTTAAATTTAACATGCTCAGAGTCTCGTATGAGAAAAAATATTATTAAATACAATCTCCTTTTAAATGGCATAGAGATGCCTAGCAGAAGCTTCCTATACCACCCAGATTCAGACAGTGAAACTATCTCTCAGTGACAGCTGATGGGTTACAGGATGGAATTTTTATGATGACATGTTGAGGATATTTATTTCCAGTCACAAAATGAGGAAACTCAGGGCAAAACTAGTCTTTTTAATAAAATTAACAAAGAGATATACCTTGCTGCTATCAATCTTACATGTTACTGTCATCATGATTCCCAGGACTGTGATGGAATCTATACAATAGTGAACAGCAAATAATACAGGTACAGAATGAGAAGTGACTTAGGCAGCTTAGGAAAGTTTAGGTATGGTTCACTAGATCATTCATTTGGGCTGTTGGTTTTCTGAGATAGACTCTGAGCTCTATAGACAGACTCACAATAACTAGGATTCTGATTCATTCATCAGGGATATATTTCTGCCATAATGTTGAACATGACAAAGAGCTGATTGATTATAGTTTCATGTCATTTCTAAAATTGACATTTCTCAATTCTGAATAGCATCACCATATGTCTCCTCTGTGATCTTGGTTCTCAAATGGTAGCCATGATTTCCTGAGTGAATTTAATTTTTTTTTCCTCATCTGGCATTTTTCCACAAAATAACCCATTCCATTTCAATTTACTTGTCTGAAAATTGGAGGTAATTCTAATTTCCCAAGCTGAACCTTTTCTGAGTTTAGTTCTTCCCCATTTTGTTTTCAATGCATATATAAATTCAAGTCAATTTAATAAGTTACTATTAGGTAAGTATAACATAAAAACAGTGTTCTACGTGACTCTTTCCAACAATGAGATGGTTGATGCTAATTCCTATAATCTTGTGATGAAGCGAGCCTTCTACACTCAGAGAGAGGATTGTGAAAACTGAGTGTGGATCATAACATACCATTCTCACTCTTTTTGTTGTTGTTCACTTGTTTTTTTTATCTTTTTACTCATTTACTTTCTTTTTTAAATCTGATTTTTCTTGTAAGGCAAGAGAATTGTATAAATATGTTTATACATATTGGGTTTGATATACATTTTAACATGTTTAACATATATATTGGATTGCTTATCATCTGGGGTGGGGGTGAGGGGAAGGAGGAGAAAATCTGAAACACAAGGCTATGCAAGGGTCAATGTTGTCAAATTATCCATGCATATGTTTTGAAAATAAAAAAGCTTTAAAATTAAAAAAAAAGGAAACAAAACAGTGCTATGGGCATTAGAAATAGGAATACAAAATAAAGCTCCTATAATTAAGGGGCTTACATTCCACTGGGGAAATTTAACATGTGTATAGTTAAGTATATTTAGGAATATAAAATAATTTCAAAACCTATAGAGAAACAGTAACTGGGTGATAGAGGTTAGGAAAGGCTTTGACTTGAGAACAGAGCCAGGGCTGGACTTGGAAGGACGCTAGAAACCTCTTCAGAAGAGGTGAAAAAGGATTGCATCCAAATGCTTAGTCCTCCAATACTTTATCTGGTTCAACATCATGTGGAATATTGCATTTATTTACTTATTTATTTATTTGTTTTGTTTGTTAGTTTACATCATTCATTCAGTCATTCATATACTTACTTATTTGTTTTTCTTAGTGAGCAAAGGGGAACTAAAATGTTACAACAGGAAGAAAAAGGGTAAGACAAACAGAAAGGGAACAAACATTTTTATAGTGCTTATTGTGTGCCTTGCTAAACCCTTTACAAAATATTATTTCATTTATTCTTAACAACAAATAACATAACATAATATACAGATAACATAATTATACCCATTTTGTAGTTGACATAACTGAGGACAAAGATAAACGAAGGGAAATTACTTATATTTGAGGTCATGTTCATACCCAGGTCTTCTTGAGTCCAAATTCAAAATTCTATACTGTATCACCTACCTAGCTGTGTCAATAACATGTAGACTTATCACTCTTGGACCCCAATAAAATTTAATATACAATTTAGAATGGTTTTTTTGTATATGAAATGTTAACTGTTTCTCCATACAATTGCATCCAAGTATTTCAGATATTTGCTTTTCAAATTTAATTACAGTTGTTTGAGCCTTTGTCCCTAATTTTCCTTTTTATTAAGAAATAGTGATTATATGAAAAATACAACTATATTTTCAGTAACAGAATAATCCGGAGGCAGGATCTGGGTTGATTATAGATTTACTATTTACTCTTTTTCTGAACTTGAGTAAACCACTTAAATCTATTCTGGACTTTGGTTTGCTTTCCTATTAAAAATGAGGTTATTGGGGGCAGAGCCAAAATGGTGAAGAGTAGACAGATTTTTGTCTGAGCTCTTCCTGATTTCCTTCAGATCGACATCAAATCAAGCCTCTGAACTGGTTTTGGAGTGACAGAACCTATGAATATTTAGAGCATAACAAATTTTGAATAGAAGCTATTTTAGAAGAACTTCAGAAAAAGATCTGTCTCAATCAGAAATGGGGAGGAAGGGTAGAGAGAGAGGTGGGTGGGGCAGCTGAGCTCAGGTGCAGCATAGGGACCCAGAGCAGGAGTAGCCTATGTGTGGTGGTAGGGGGACTCTACTGAGAGACTTTTAGCCAAAATACAGCAGCATTCACTACTCTGTTCTGGTTCAGAAGTCAGTGAATCAGCAGACTAACTGTGAGACATCCAATGCAACTACAAAAGGCGAATAGTGAGTCCCTGAACCCCAGCATAGCAAATAGGACATGGCCATGTGCACCCAAAGCTAGAAAAAATAACAACAAAGTACATCTGAAAGAACAAAAGGTCAAGAATTTCAAGGGATTTAATGAAAAAAAAAATTGCCAGTGAAGGTGATCTAGCTATATCAGACCTAAAACTATATTATAAAGCAGCAATCATCAAAACCTTTTGGTTCTGGCTAAAAAAGAGAGTAGGTATTCAGTAGAATAGGTTAAGTTCACAAGACACAATAGTCAATGACTATAGTAATCTAATGTTTGATAGACCCAAAGAACTCTTTTGTTCTTCTTCTGGAATGAGAACTCACTATTTGACAAAAATTGCTGGGAAAATTGGAAAATTTTTTGTGCAAACAAAACCAATGCAGACAAGATAGAAGGGAAGCAGTAAACTGGGGAAAACGTTTTACATCCAAGGGTTCTGAAAAAAGGTCTCATTCCTGAAATATATAAAGAATGGACTCAAATTTATAAGAATACAACCCATTCTTCAGTTGATAAATGGTCTAAGGATATGGACAATTTTCAGATGAAGAAATTGAAACCACTTCTAGTCATATGAAAAAATACTCTAAATCAGTATTGATTAGAGAAATTCAAATTAAGACAACCTCTCAGATTGGGTAAGATGACAGGAAAAGATAATGATGAATGTTGGAGGGGATGTGGGGAAAGTGAAACATTAACACATTATTGGTGGAATTGCGAACTGATTCAACCATTCTGGAGAGTAATTTGGAACTTGCTCAAAGGATTATCAAACTGTGCATACCCTTTGATACAGTAGTGTCTCTTCTGAGCCTGTATCCCAAAGAGATTGTAAAAGAGGAAAAATAACCTATGTGTGCAAAAATGTTTGTTGCAGTCCTTTTTGTAGTGGCAAGAAACTAGAAACTAAGTGGATACTCATCAATTTGGGAATGGCTAAATAAGTCATGGTATATGAATGTAATGGAATATTATTATTCTATAAGAAACAATCATCAGGATGATTTCAGAAAGGCCAGGAGAGAATTACATGAAGTGATGCTAAGTGCAATGAGCAGAAATAGAGACCATTATACATGGCAACAGAAAAATTATGTGATGATCAATTCTGATGAATGTGGCTCTTTTCAAAAACAAAGTGATTCAGACCAGTCAAATGGACTTCTGATGGAGAAAACCATCTGCATCTAAAAAGAGACTGTGGGGACTGAATGTGGATCACAATGTAGTATTTTCACCTTTTTTTATTGTTGCTTTCTTACACTTTGTTCCTTTTTCATTTCTTTTCCTTTTTGATCTAATTTTTCTTGTATAGCATGATGAATGTGGAAATATGTATAGAAGAATTGTACATGTTTAAAATATATTGAATTTCTTGCTATCTTGGGAAGTGGGTGGGGGAAGGGAGGAAGAAAAAATTTGAAACACAAGGTTTTGCAAAGATGAATGTTGAAAATTATCAATGCAAAAAAAGAGAAAATTATCTATGCATATGTTTTGAGAATAAAAAGCTCTAAAAATGAGAGTATTGGACCAGATAATTATTAGGGCCTTTCCCATTCAAGAGTTTCCTCATATATGGAGATAAGGCGAAATAGAAGAGGAGCTGATGATATTCCAGGGGCCAGTAGTACATGTAGTACATGCTTCATGCACTCCTGTAAGTGGCTATCTAAAATAGTTTTCTAGCTCATCTTTGGGATTCTCTCCAATTTCTTGACTAACTTCTATGATGAGTGGACCATCACATGCTGCTGAGCTAAAGTATAAATGGCACAGATTTATCTATAGTGCTTGAGTATTCCACGCAACCTGGAAATAATATATTGAATAGTGCAGAGGAAAGTTGGCAATAGGGAAGTACTATGGCATTACTCACCCATATGGGGATCTCTCATATAAGCAAAGGGTGAATCAAATACACTGTGTGCTTTTTAATTATTAAAGAAATATACACCTGAGTTACACATTTCATATTTTGCCTGTAGAATTAAGCAAGAGCTCTACTTTCATGTTTCATATTCATTTATAGTTCTTTGATGAAACATTCACTTTCTTTTCATCTGCCTATGCCCAGACATGTTAATCTCACTGACATCTTACAATAGATAATGAAAAGCAGCTCTGTCTTCCCTGGACCCTCCTCTCTGAATGTCATGGCAACGGATGCTAGTTGACTTAGTCAAACTTGAAAATGTCACAGTGCTCTTCACTCTCTGATGAGTACACATTCATGAAAGTAGCTCTCAATGCAAAGAGCAATTAGGGGCAGTTTGAAAAAAAATCATCCTAAGAAGGAGTAACCCTGTAGATGACGTCTGTTAGGTTTTTCTTTTCAACTTTTTTTTTTATCTCAGAGTGAAGACTGGAAATCATTTTCTGAATTTAAAAAAAAATGACCCTTTTGTCTTTGAGAATCATGATGACCACTTTTAGGAAACTATGTCATATTTAATGGCATTAGAAAGGCAGAGCTCCCTGTAAATACAGCTCCATTCCAAACCACTAGACTCCCTGTGAATTTATTGCTCCCTCCAAAGCCAATGAAGTGCATCATAAGTTGCAAACATACTCTAACAACAAAGATGGCTGCATCCCAAGAGCCGCATTACCTAACAAAAAACAAATATAAAAATGGATACACCAGACTTAATTCAATTAGACCAGATGAAAACAAACACATTGTCACAGTCCTCATTTCACTTTATAGACAGATTTGTTCCTTTATTTTCACTTCAAGCCATAAAGTTAAGAGTTTTGAAATATTTTCAAGTAACTTTGAGACTATTCTTCTGCCAGAAAAAAAAAAAAAAAAAGAACAGCTAGTAAAAGAAGTGATGAATGTGGAATCAAGGAATTGGGTTTCAGTCTTCCTTCTTCCTCTTAATAACTGTGACATTGGATGAATATCTTCCTCTCTATGAAAATATTTTCTTCATCTGTAAAATGAAGGATACTGTTTGATGGGGGCTAAGGGTTATTCTATTTCTGATTCTATGATCATCTGTTTCATTTTGTCTTTTGCAATAAATTATGTAAATGGCTTTTTAGATATGAAGATATAGAGGACAGGCTTTTTTTTTTTTTACTCTTAGGTTTCCTATTAAAGCTATAATTTTTACAGTATCAGGGTTTGCTGTGGTCCTATTATTCATTTTCCGTGGGAACCTAGGAATAAAAGGTTTTTTTTTGTTTGTTTTTTTCTTCCAGCCTGGCAGTTGATATATTGCCCGAAACCTATCCTTAAATCTAGAACTCAATTCCCAGAGTTGCACTTTGAGTACTAGTAAGGTCATCCAAAGGATTTATTCATTCTTTTCCATGTACCATGCACTTTCCTATCCCTTCCACTATGCTCATTTTTTCACCTGGAATTCCCTCCTGTATAGTTCTACCTGTTAAAACCCCAGCCAATTTTGAAAAGTGTAAATTGTACACTAAGGGTTGCAATTGATATGGAAGGTCATGGTTATGAATTCTACCTCTGCCATTTAGTGGCTATGTGTATAAAAACTATTTAACCTTCCTTAGTATAATTTCCTTATCCATAAAAGAGTGAACATTAATAATACTAATAATTTCTACCTTATCAATTTGTTATTTAAGGCTCAAGTTAGATAATGTAATTAGTTCAATTTAATAATATTTATTAAGAGCCTACTATGTTCTGTATTCCTATTGTATTTCCATTACAAAGACCAAAAGAGAAAAGGAAAAAGAAAGAAAGAGGGAAAGGAAGAAAGAAAGGAAGAAAGGAAGGAAGGAAGGAAGGAAAAAAAGAAAGGAAGGAACGAAAGAAAGGAAGAGTTGGAGGGAGGGAGGAAAGAGAAGAAGGAAGGAAAGAAGGAAGGAAGGAAGGAAAGAAAAAAAGGAAGGAAGGTAGGAAGTAGGAAAAGAAGAAGGGGAAAAAGAAAGAAAAGAAATGAAGGAAAGAAGAAAAGAAGGAAGAGAGGGAGAGATGGAGGGATAAAGAGAGGGAAAGAAAGAAGGAAGAGACCCCTGCTTTCAAAGAACTAAGATTCTATTGAAGGAAGGAAGAAAAGCATTCTGTGAAGAAATTTCCAGAGTAAGCTTATTAAATAGCACTAGAATAAATTAAGGTGAGTTACCTATAGGATTTGACACCTGATTAAGCTAAGCTTTGAAGGAAACTATGAATTCCATTGGTACATTCCATACTCAGGGCCCAGAGTTCCCAAAGATGTGGATGCAGGAAATAGAATGTCATAGGAAATAGGAAATAGGCTAATTTTTCTGCAATGTGGCATCTATGAAAAAGACTAATTTTTAAAAGCCTATAATGTTAGACTTAAGAATTTTATTGTTAAGGACTTCAAAAATCATATAAGGAAGTTTATATTTTATTACAATGACAACAGAAAGGCACAGGGGATTTTGGATCAGGTGAAATATATAACATATACAAAACATTTTATAAACTTTAAAGATATATATTTATATTCATTCATAAAGTCATGAATATCATATATTCATATATACTTATATACACACATAAATGCACATATATCTTATTATCTTTAATACTTTTAGCAGATCTATTTTCCTATATATCCCAATTATTTTTTCTCTCAACTTCGAAAATCGCTAGCACTTTGCTCATTTTTTCCTTTGCTTCATATTCTGTTTTCCACTATAGCTATTGGTACTTGTCTTTGTGGTCTCTATTAAATTAAAATGTCTTGATGGGAAACTAAATCTTCTGTGATTTTGCTTAGGATAAATAAATAAAATAAATAAAGAAAAACCACCACTCTTTATATACTCATAAATATTAATTTTATTATTCTCACTCATCATTTGGCAAAACACTCAGTAAATACCAGTGGAAAAACTAAGAAGACTTGGCAGAATTCGAGAATCTTAGTGATAAAAGGCAGCTTAGGGTCCATCTAGTTTAAACAACACCTAAGAGTCTGTCAAGTTGTTCTCTAGACATTGCTTAATAACATACTAGGCGAGGGAACCCACTATCTATCAAGATAGCCCCATGTACTTACCAAAAGCTCTAATTATTCGCCAAAGTTGTTTTACCTATCTTACATCTGAATTTCTTGTTTTACAACATTGCTCTGAGCTCTGCCCTTCAGAGTTTAGCAGATGAAAATCTCAACATTCTTCTGCATAATGCTTCTAATTTTGGGGATATCATGCCCTATCTTCCTTTCTACCTCCCCCAAATTTTCTCTTCTCCAGATTAAATATCCTCACTTTCCTTCAGCCAATCCTTACATATAATGAAATGGAGGCACTTGATCATTCTAATTGCTCTCCTTGAGAGGTTCTCCAGATTATCAATATTTATCATAAAATTTAATTTGCATCTCCAACTATTTATTAAACATTTAAACTGGATTTCCAATAGCCATCTTAAACTCAACACTCATAATCAAGTTTTCTTTATCCCCCTCCAACTCCATGGGCCATTGTCCCAGTTAATCAGACCCCAAACCTCAGGTTTATTCTTGAATCTTCACTCTTTCTTACTCCCCATATCAAATCTGTTACAAATTCCTATTGGTAATACTTTTACAATATTTGTCTTATATGCCCCTTTCTGCCATCTGACTCTTCCTCCATTCTACCATTTTAATTTTCTTCCACTTGACACATCTGTCTCATTTCTCCATCTGAGTATATCCTCCACTCATCTATCAAATTGATCTTCCTAAAGTACTAGTCTGACCATGTCATCACCCTTCATATAAACTTCAGTGGTTCTCTATTACTTCTTACATCAAACATAAAATCCTCTCTTTAACTTTTAAAGCTCTTCATGACCTGAAACATTATTAGGTTTTCAGTTAACTCATACCTTACTTGTCTCTACATAGTCTGGGATTCAGGGATGTTCTTCTCAAGGATGCTCTAATCTCCCAAGCCTGCACATTTCTACCGGTTGTCCTCCAGCCCTGGAGGATTGATCTCCTAGTTTCCCTCACTTCCTTTTCTCCCTAGCTAAAGCTTAACACTATACAAGGAGACTTTTCCTATCTACCTTACTGCTGGTGCATTCCCTTTAAGATCACATCCAATATATTCTTTCTATATCTTATTTGTATAGAAAAGCACTTAGCACTGTACCTAATACATAATGGACATTTAATAATTATTTTTAACTTAACTTGCCCTAGTATGTAGAAGTGAATATAGTGCTCTAGATATGGTCAATCCAAAATATCACACTGAGAAAATCACTAACTCCTCAATCCTGGCATCAAATTTAAATATAAATTAAAGCAATAAAATATAATATATCATGTAATCAGAGAATATGGGATTATGTATTTATTGAATATTACCCTACAATGTACCACCATAACCATTTGCTTTAGTTTTATTTTTTTCTATAAATAAAAATCTAAATTCTCTTCTTCCTAGATCATCCCTTTCCTGTCAATTAACCTTCTAAACCTTCCTTATGTTTCTAAGAAGCAAGAAATAACATATCTTATTAAGTAAGCTTTCATGAAAATGGCACTGATAAAGAAGATCTGACCTTATAGTGCTTACATGCTGAGCACCTTTATATTTTCGTTATATAATACGATAAATTAAAAGATCATACAGAAGATCTTTGGAAGATTATAGCACTATTGAAATAATCACGCCTAACCTAGAGGCCTAAACTTTGATCTGCCATTAGAATACAAATTCTTTATCCTTCTGTTAAAAGAAAATATCTTGCTACCATTTCCCAAAGGATCAGAATTAAAAATTGAAGCAGAGACCACATCAAAAGCTAAGAATATATGAAGGTTAGGGCTGGGGTTACATGTTTTGTTTTGTTTTGTTTTTTCTTAGTGAAATTACATTAATGAAGATATGAGTGAGCATCACTGTATTTATAATTTTTAAATGATAATATGAATATGTCTTACCACAAATACATTTGTACAACCCATTAAAATAGATGATACAGTATGGATGGGGGAAAAACCTTTGAATTTTTTAGGGATAGTGCTTTTTTTCCCCTTCCAACTTGATAGCTATGTGTAAGTTTATTCTCTCCTTCTACCTGTTATATTTATCCTTCTATTTTTCTAAAATTACTCACATCTAGAATCTTTTATTTTTGAAGGCTTCCAAGCTTGAAATTTCCGGTCTCAATCAATTGCTTCTATATCTGTGATGTTGGATTTAGGAGTCAATTCTACTGGTATAAGCCAGACACTTCAAACACCAGATCTTCTTGCATCCCACGCCCTATCCCAAAACTTTCTTGAAGTTAAAAATAAAGATAGATCCACTGTAAATCTGTTCCAAGTTGTGGGAGCAGCCTCTTCCAAGGCCACTGTGCATTTCCTGCTATGATCTGAAGATTAAGGCCTGACATTTCTTGCCCTATTATGAATTGATTTCTCTATAATATTATGTCCTCTCTCTTCTCCCCCCAAAACCCAATTTAATTATTATTTCAACTTCTATATCGACCTACACACACATACATAGAGTTTACCTTTAGTTCCTCAAGGATCTTTGTCTTATGCTTCTGAAAGACAACTCTCTAAGACTACATAAAATACAAGCAAGTTGCTGATCGGGGAAGCAGACTAAGGGAGTTTCTGCACTAAGAAATCTCTTCACCAGTGATAAAATCAATGGTCTGAACCAACATGCTTTATAGTGTGAGTTTCTCTTCTACTTATAATAATGACAAGGAATCTGTCTATCTATCTGTCTGTCTGTCTATCTCTGTCTATTTACACACACACACATACATGTATAAATCTGTATGTATAATGTATATGTATGTCAAATGTTTTGAAAACAAAAAAGTTTTGAAAAGCAACATTCAGAATCTCTACAGTCTTATAAGAATTCTTATCCTTCTATGTCATTCATTCCTTGGTGGTCTTGGGAAGCTTATGGATTCACTTTCAGAGGAATGCATTTAAATGCATAAAATAGAAATGAAAAAATTACAAAGGAAATTAATTATAGTGAACTAAAGGTATTTTTGTTTGCCTATTTATTTTTTCTCCCATTCAAAGTCATGTATCTAGGGAGACCTCTCCATGAGGACATTGGAAATCCTTGGACTGCAGGTTAATAATACCTGTTTTACTGTATTCTTCTTTCTATTCTTTCCTGTGCTCCCCTGGGCTTCCATCCCTTTTCTTTTGGAATTCATAGAATTTAAACAAAAAAAAACAAATAAAAAAAAACTTGACTTCTTTAATTTTCTTTCCAGTTCTATGCTATAATTCACTTATCTCTGTAGAGTCTTGTTAGAGTCTAAACATTTTAATTATGTAACTACTAATTTGGACATTGGTACAAAGTCTTTTATTATCCCACTTCTGTCAGTTGCAGGATGTGACCTTTAACTCCTTTCAGAAATACTAAGGACTGGGATTTATTCTCCTCTTCAGAGTAAAATCAACCTTGTTACTTAGTGGTTTTCTATTTAACCTAGTAATTGTTTGGCTGTTGATGGTATAGAAAAAACTTTAGAAAAGGGACACTAGATTTTAGGGAGCTTGGGTTTTGAGAAGGAACATTTAAAAAATCATCCCTTTCATTTAAAAAATGGCAGAGATTATTTATAGTTTCCCGTCTTTCCCTTGTCTTAATGGCAATGCAATATATGATATTTTATAACCCCTGTAACTTCCATTATCAGTCTGCAACTCGGCATTTTTTTCTTTATTGACTCACATATTTGCAAATTATTTATTCATCCCAAGATGCTTCCATGCAGTTGCAGGAAAAGACTGTCAAAGCTGAGCATGAGTAAAGGTAACTCAGTAAATGCTACATAAATCTCTTTCTCTCCCCATCTTGCCCACATTTCAAATTTAAGCCATGCAGCATTTCAGAGCACTGTTTGAAAAAGACTGAAAAAGGCATTAAGCAAACCAGTTACTTAACTTGCATATCCACAGCATTTATCAAATATACTTTGTTTTGTTTTTTTAAAATCATTTCTTTAAAGGAAGCTATGTGGGTGGTATCAGGGTCCAAAGGAAAGGGAGCTGGGATGTCTAGCCTGTGGTCCAGATTTCAATCCCAGTTCTGCAATTTACTACTTATGTGAGCCGGATCAAGTCATCTCTCCATTCTTTGTCTCATCTGCAAAATGGTAGCAGTTGAGCTAATAAATTCAAAGGTTCCTTCTAGCTTTAAATATATGATTACTTGGGATTGTGTAGATAAATTCTTTTCCTCTCATCTTTTTCTTTCCCTGTGTTTCTCAAAAATATATCTTGCTTCATATGAGCAAGTATTATTTCTTTATGTAATCCCTTTATCCCCCATGAATTCCTTTGAAGATAAAATAAAAACTAGGTAACTTTGGCTTTATCTTTGAAAAATGTATTTTTGCTTTGTCCAATGTCTGTACATCTAATCTGGTCAACAAATATTGGCTGTATAGAGAAGGCAGGAAATGTGCATTTTAACAGATATTTGGAAAACACATAAGAGAATAGATTATGATCTTAAGATATTTATAGGACTTTTGCTTTATAAGAATACCTTTTCTTTAACAATACACTAAATGTTTGTCTTATATTTTTTCTTCCAATCCCAAGATTTCAATGTTTCTCTTGCCTTGCCTTGCCTTTATTTCCCTTTTCTTTCCTTTTTCCTTTTTCTGTCTCTTAATTGGGAGATTATGGGAGACAATGGTTAGAAATAAAACAAACTTTAGAGGAGAAACAGGATACAAACACACACACACACACACACACACACACACACGGAGACAGGGGGAGGAAAGAAGGATAAACAGAAGAAAATCGGAGGGAAATATACAGTAATCATAAGTACAAATATGAATGGGGTGAGCTTACCCATGAAATAGAAGTAGTTATCAAAATAACAAAATAGCTTAGAAACATGAACCCAATAATATGTTGTTAACAAGCAAATTACTTTTGTTTGTGACCCAATCACATTCCCAACAAATATTTCCTATAAATTATATTCCCAGAAAAAGCTAAAGTCCTTTGATATCATAATTATTACTGATGCTACTTTCAACTTTCGTTCTATTCCAATTATTATCCAAGGCCATCCTCAGTCCTCCCAGTCCATATTTGGCTACTGGACGCAGATGACTCTGGAGGGAAAAGTGAGGCAGATGATCTTGAGCAATACTCCCTCATTTAAATTAATTTCACTTGAATGTCATGGCATTCCCTCTCTGACATCATGGTCTTCTTTGAGAAATGAAGGACAAACAACAACTTGAAATAAAAGAGAAACACACAGAGTTAAAATAAGGAGATGTAGTAGAATCTATTATAGGGTAGCAGAATTTTTTTTTAAAGGCAAGCATAACAAAGATTATTTCAGAGAAGCAAAAACAAAAATTGATCTAAAAAAAGATAATCAGGGAAATTACATTTTGATAAAAGATACCATAAACTATCAAATACTGTTAAAATTTAGAGGAAGTTTCTTTGACAAAGACCTAATTTTTCAAATATATAGAGAACTTAATCAAATTAAAATAAGAGCTATTTCTCAACTGATAAATTGTGTAGCCATATGAACAAGCAGTTTTCAGAAGAAATCAAAATCATCTGTAGGTATATGAAAAATATTTTAAATCATTATTACGTAGAGAAATGAAAATTAAAACAACTATGAGGCATCATCTCATACTTATTAGAAATATCAAATGCTAGTAGAGATGAGAAAAATAGATATATCAATGAACTGTTGGTACACTTATGAACTAGTACAACAATTCTGAATAATAAT
This sequence comes from Antechinus flavipes, assembly GCF_016432865.1. NCBI lineage: Eukaryota > Metazoa > Chordata > Mammalia > Dasyuromorphia > Dasyuridae > Antechinus > Antechinus flavipes. The sequence goes on along the minus strand of NC_067403.1, from coordinate 64,040,582 downwards.
TTGGAATGATATCAAAAGATTTATGAAATTGTGCATACAATTTAACCCAGCAATACAATGACTAACTCTGAATCCCAGAGAAATCAAAGGAAAAGAAAAAAAGAGCTATACATACAAAAATATAGCAACACTTTGTGATCAAAGAATTGAAAATTTAGGGGATGCTCATCAGTAGAATGGCTATACTAATCACCTTGTATGATTGTAATAGTATACTATTGTGCTATAAGAAATGATGAGGGGGATGATGTCAGGGAAAATATGGAAAAAAAATCTATATGAACTCATGCAGAGGAAAGTGAGCAGAATCAGAAGATCATTTTTCATAATAACAGTAACTGTATAACGATGGTCAGTTGTGAAAGGCTTAATTACTTTGATTAATAAAATAATCCAATAGGATTACAAAGAACTCATGATGAAAAATGTTATACACTAAAAGAAAAATAACATTTCTTGTCTTCTCAGTGAAGAGGGAAAGTGCAGGAAGAAAGAAGAAAATTTGGGATTCATTTTTTTAAATGTTAAAAATAAATAATAATATAAAAAAACAAAATATAGTCAACAAACTTCTTAGATATGCTCTATTCTGATCGCTCTCTTGGTATTAGTATTCTTTCTCTTTTGAAATTGCTTTATTTAGTCAGTTTTGTACTGATTACAGTGTCTGGAATAGAATGGACTCTTAATAAATACTTGCTGATTGATTTTTTTTGAAGAGTACTGTAGAAGAGATTCTTGAATTGCAGGATCAAATTAAATGAATTTTGGTGTCTCTTTCAACTCAAGTAGTAGTTCAAAGAGATTGATAAAGGCAACCACTTGAGCTTTTAAATAACTTCAAGGGTTGTCATTTGATGGACAGAGGTAAGAGAGCAGTATTTGAAGAGACAGGGAATGATAATACAATATAATACAGGCAAATCCTGGTTGAGGAGAGGGATTTGATAAAAAAAAAATCAAACAAACAAAATATATTTGGATGTAATGAAGGGTCTGTGAAAACTACCCCAAGAATACATTATATCAATCAATAAATAAACATTTATTAAGTACTTATATGTGCCAGGAACTGTGCTAATTGCTTTAGATACAAAAAGAGGCACAAGAAACTCCCTGCCCTCAGGGAGTTTATAATCTAATATAGAAGATAAATATTCAAACAAATATATACATACATATACATGTGTGTAAATAATATATACATATATAAATATATGCACATATATATCCACAAAAAAACTATATACAAGAAAGATAGATTATGTAATTAACAGAAAAAAGGCATTGAAATTAAGGGAAGATGGGAAAGGATCCTTAAAGAATGGATTTTCATTGAGATTTAAGAAAGCTAGAGAGATTAGATTTTGAAGAGGAGGAAGAATATTCCAGGCATAGAAAACAACCAGAAAAAGTACCTGGAGTCTAGAAATAGTTTTACCTGTGGAATGACCAGTGTCATATATTGGGACTAAAAGCATAAGAAGAAACTGAAAATGTAGGCAGGGAATAGATTTTGAAGGTCTTTGATTGCCAAACAAAGCATTTTATGTTTGATCCTAAAGGCAATAGGGAGCCAATGGCGTTTACTAAGTTTATTGAGTGAGGGGGTTGACATGGATGTGATTTAGATCTGCACTAAAAGGGCAGCATTATCCGAAGAGAGAAAGGGGCACATGAAAGAAACCTTATAAAAGTGAACTTGACTGTTTTGGGCAACAGATTTGATGGAGGTAGTGCTGAGAGATACTGAAGAGTCTAGGATGATACCTGCATTGTGAGCCTGAAGTAATTGGAGAATGAGGTAATGGCCTTTATAGTAATGGGAAAGAAGTGGATTTTTTTTGCACATATTAAATTTAAGTTGTCTATTGGACATCCAGTTTAAGATATCTAAAAGGCATTTTTAGAGGTCAGCAGAAGACTTGGAGCAAGATAAGTAAATTTGAGAGTCATTGGCACAAAATTTATACATTAAAAGAGGTAATTCAACTTATAAAGGTCTTTATTTTTTTTTACCCATATAATACATGAAAAAGGAGATCTTTAACACCAAGTTCATCCTGAATACAACAAAACAGCTGATCATCTAAATTTATTTTGAGGTCCATGCAACTCTTTATTTTACTGCTTGAATCCTGAATTTAAATGCTTGTAATTTATTTTAACAGTCTGCTTTATGGTCCCAAGTATTAGTGCAAAGCTGATAAATGTTGCTAATTAATTCATTTAAATTACCATCTGAACTGCTATAAAAACAATTCTTTCATTTTGTATATTGTTAAAGATATTCACATCATTGGTGTTCACTATTCGTCTTCCATTTCCTCCTGATGGGAAAGATGTTTTTGACTGCAGTGTTCAGGTCATGAATACAATTATCCATCAGAGATTGTGTCTTTCCTAGTATCACCCACCCAATATTCACCAGAAAGGAGTATTGCATCCATGACTTCCCATCTCCAAAGCTGGCTTCCTATCCACTCTATAATTCTTCTCATGACAGTGACATGATCTGATGAAATAGGTAGATCTAGTCAGACAAATAGATGATACATAAATAGATAGATAGATAACATCAGTTTAGGGTCTTTGACACATAGATCAGAACTTATTGTCAGAGATAATTACAAAAATTCAAATATAGTATTTCACAGTATGGTATTAGTATTTCACAATGTTATCAAAAAGAATTAGTGAGAAGTCTGAAATATAGGATACATTTCATAAAAAAAAAGTCTTTTAATTTGCAAAAAAACAATTATTTAAACTAGGTAAATACAAATATATTTGGTAAAAAACAAAATAAAATAAACAAATAAAATAACAATAACAACAACAATTCTTCAGGAAATTCCTTTACTGACTGGATAAGAATTATTTATAATTTCATTTAAATCTGTTTATTTTAAATGGGAGAATATAAAGCATTTGATTTATTGATTAAATTTGATTAACATTGATTAATCAATGATCATCGTGTTCTTTGAAGGATTTTAAATGCAGACCCTGATTTTTTTAGTAATAAGTAAAGTTAAATTTTACCTGAGACCCTGTACCAATTTCTTTAAGCTATGAATTATTTTGGTTTGAATTAGTCTTGTCTAGTTTTACATGCAGTTGTTGAAAAGAGTTTTGCAGAAAGAGAAAGCAAATTCTTTTTTTTTAAGATAGATGAAAATAGAAGTGGTTCCTGGGTCAGCAGATTTCAGGAGTACAAATACATGAGCTTGGAAATTCAAACATATCATTTAAAAAAGAGAGAGAAAAGTGAGATTTAGTAGTCTTATTTAACCAGTGGCTGAAACTTTTAAGTATAGTGTGATATAAATGTGCGGGCCTAAATCACTGTGCTTTGACAGAGCAAAGATTGCCATTTAGAACAAACTCCTACTTTTTATATGACAGACCAAGCCATCAGATAAACAAGCTCTTTGTGACAGTTTTTAGACTAAAATAAAGCACCAAAAGCTTCTCTTTTTTTATCCAAATTCCATGAACCAAAATGCTTCTACTTATTTTTGAATCAAATTTTAAATACATTATGATGATGTTGAATATACTTAAACATCTTGTTTTTGTTATTTTGTTATTTTCATTGTGTCTGACTTTGTGATTCACTTTTGGGATTTTCTTGACAAAGATATTGGAACGATTTGCCATTTGCTTCTTTAGTTCATTCCACCCATGTGGAAAGTGAGGCAAATAAGGTAAGTGACTTCCCAGTGTTACAGAGCTAAGGTCTTCCTGATTCCAAATCCTTATCCATTGTGCTTTTGAGCTGCTCTTATTGAGACTATTAAATTATAATCAAGTTTATATCAAGCACTTGATGTGTGTATGTATTGTACCATGTGCTGGCCATGAAAAGTCAAAAAATAATATAGATCCTGTCATGTAGAAGCTTTTATTCTCTCTCTAGTGCTTAATTGATATATTTCTGACCCTAGGATATATAGGACCGTATAAATGAAGGCTGTGCCATTTTCTTTTATATATAACAGTAATGAAGTCTATTTCTACTGACCCTTAGGATTTATAAAGGTCTTCCGCACAATCCTATATGATAGACAGTGCAAATGTTATTCCTAGTCTTCCGAAGCCTTTTCTCCACTTCATAGCTATTTCTGGTGCAAACCTTCATTACCTCACCCCTGGGCTATTGCAATAGCCTTCTCTTTGATTTCCATACCTCTAGTTTAACCCCACTGTAATGATCTCCTAATAAGCTTCAGAAGCAATTTTTCTAAAGGGCAAGTCTGATCATGTTTCCCCCAACTCAATAATCTTAGTAGCTCCTACCTCCGGGAACAAATTCAAAAGGCTCTGGCTTTTAAAGCCCTCACAATCTTGCCCTTTCCTAGTCTTCCAATCTTCTATTTTATTTTCCTACATGTATTTGCTGACCCAGGAACACCTGCCTTCTTGCTGTTCTTGGTACACATGGCTGCATCCCTCAAATTCTGTCTTTTCACTAGCTGAACTCATGCCTGAAATTCTGTCCTGTTTTACCTTCTGGCTTCCATGGATATCTTCAGGACTCATCTTAAATCCCTTCTTGTATAGAAGTCCTTTCCTAGCTCACCCTGCTGTTGGTGTTTTCCCCCTAAAACTTCCTTCTCTATGCATCTGCCACATATAGAATTTCCATTTTTCCTTCTCCTATTAGAATGCAGTCTCTTCTAAAGCAAAGATTTGATTTTTTTTTTATTTTTTGCATACCCAGCACATGGAACAATACCTGGTAAATAGTAGGCAATTAATAAAAGTTCATTTTGTGATTGCTCACACTGCTTTCCCTCTCTTTAATCTATGGTAATGAAAAGTTTAAGAATTTGGTAGATTTCTCTACCATCTTCAATGAAAGCAGTCTATCAACAGGCATTTATTGAATGAAAAGTATGTACCAAAAACTGTGTACATGTGTACATTAACATAAATTATGCAAGTAATTATTGTTGTTGTTTGTCCTTTGTTCTTGAATGGGGACCAATGACATCAGGAAGATGATGTCTTGACTTGCAAATAAATTGGATTTAAGAGAGGCAGAGTTGTGCAAAATTGATAGTCTCAATTTCTCTTCAATCTAAATCCAGTGGCAAGACATCGATCAGGACAATTGGTGATGACCTTAACTTTTTTATGCTAGATAATTTCCCAGGTCTCAGTTTGTCTGGGAAGTTTCTATTCAGTAATTAAGGGCTAGTAAAAATTTAAGGAAAAGGTAGTATAGTTTTCTTTCAGAAAAGAATCAGTTTGGGAGGGGAAGACCCTGAAAATTTCTGGTCAGTACAGAAAGAGTTTGGAAAAATATTCCTACTCTCAAGGGGCTTACACTGGAAGAAAAATCCCCAATCTATTAATTCTTGCTACTTAATAAATCATCGTTATATATTATGTGATAATATATATAATTTACAATTATAATTTATTGCTATAATTTGTTCTTAAGAACCTGATTCAACTGAAAATCTGTGCTATTATTCATTAACAGCAATTTCCTAGGCTGCTTCTACTAATTAATAAATATGTTGTTAGAAGAAAGAAAAAATGGATTTGTGTAACTATTCCCAACACTACATTCATTAAGTAAACAATAACAATAATAATATAATACTTGTCTGACCTTGGACCAGTTATTCAACTGGCAAACTCAATTGGTAAAATGCAGGGTTTAGACTAGAGGGTCTAAGATCCTATAACACTGTAATGTTACAATCCTACTCTACTCATGTTAAAAATATCAAAAGGGTTAATTGCAATTCAGATCAAAACTGTCTAAAAAAACAGGGCTGTTGCGAATGGGAAATTTCGGGGCCAGCTACATTCAATATTGTATTAAGATTCTTCTGCTATCCCAATATGTTGGTCTCTTGGTCCAAATTTACTTGTCTATCTTTGTTTTTATTTAAAAAAAATACTTGTCACCACAGATGCTCTTACAGGCATCTCATGTTTTAATGGTCTCACTTAAGATCATTAGATAATATACCTAAAACTGAAAAAAAAAAGATTTCAGAGGCTCATCTAGTCCAACCTCTTAATTTTCCAGATGAAGAAATCAGATAACATAATGAGACTTGGAGCAGAATCGTTTTGAGGTGGGTGAGAATGAGGAAGCCCTACAACAAGGGGAGGAGAAGAAAGCTGTTCTTCTGAACCCAGAATTCAGTATTCTGGTGATTAGGAGAATAGAAGGTGATGGTCCTAATGTTCTAATAATTTTGGAATGAGCCCACAACAGAATATTGAGAACTACTAGACAAAATAGGTGATCAGAAGGTGTACAGTTAACCCGCTTGCTTTAGCATAATCCTCAATTTATTCAATTTTATCATGTCATATGTCCTTAAAAGCAGCTGAAAATCCTTTGTATGGGAATCATGAGTAGGAAATGTCATGTTTCTTGAGGGGAGATTTCTATGGCATGGGAGCAATTTAGAGAAAGACTTGTAGTATTGTGGCTCATAGTTGTTGGGAGGTGTTTTAATCCAGTTCTATCTCAGGATAAGATCAAGAAAACCAGTATGAGAGATAATTAGGTGAATCAGGATGACTAAAAATGGACAGAAGAATCTAAGGAATAGTCTGACATAGAATGAAAAAAACCCAATTTGAAGTCTCTATAGATGAAATCATTCTGCAATGGTAGAGTTAGCAGGGTGTTTTACCAGGCTGAAAGGAATGAAATGTCAAATTACCTGGTAAAATAACAAAGAAGTTGCATGACCCTATTTGGAAAAGCTGGGAATTGCAGACATTGAATTAAAAGTCAAATGATGGTCATCTTTCCCAATCTATCCAAAAGGACACTGAGATAAATCTAACAGGAATGCTCCCAGACAATTGTTTATAACACATCATGTTAAAATATACACTGATGAACTCTTATCTCAAAGAATGTTGTTCTCTAGTTTTCCTTAGAAATTCCAGTTTCTGGCCTTTGTAACTTCATGATTTTGGTTCAAAGGCTTTTTAGCTGTGTGAGATAAAGGACATCTATATTCACATAAGGTTCAGTGACAAGAGTACAGAAATGTTGCCAGTTCCTCCAGGCTTGAAATGTTATGGGTCAAAGGAACTCTCTAAAGTAACTAATTTTGTATGGACTTGGTTTATTAAAAAGAAAATAAACTGCTTCAAACCATCATCCTGTATTCTTTAATTTTTTATGATACTCTCTCAAGCACTCTATTTCAACTTTCTTTAGATGATATCTGTTCTAGCTGTATCAAAGTTGATTTTTATGCTTGTTTGACCCTAGATATATAGTTATTTTTTATTTTCATAGGAATATCATAAGCTCACACAATTTTGATTGAGTCCTCAAGGCTTGGACTCAGATGTGGATGAAGATTTCAATATTCTATCATTGTTGCTTTTTTAATTATTGAGAATGTTTCTACTCATATATACAAAGGAAAACAACTAATGAGTATATGAGAAATTGGGATTGTTGATATAGCTTATTAAACAGGATTGTAATGACTTATAAAACACAAGAGACTGTGTTTTCCCATACTATCTGAAAATACATTATTTACCACTAAGTTTTGCTTTACAAAAATGAAAAAGGTCCTTAAAATCAGTAGAATATAAAAAAAGTTCATTTTTAAGTAACATTTTTAACTTTTACTCCAAATATTTCTATCTTTCTTTGGTTAACTCAAAGTTATAATAATAATGATAATATAATAGTTTTATTTGTTTAAACCCTTTTTAATTTAATATAATCAAAGCTCTTTTTACTTCTACTTTCTGGTAGACTCAAATAGAGACTCTATTTTGGTTCATTCATTCACAATCTGGCTCTTAGCTACCTTTCCAGATGCACATTATTGTCATTCTCATTTTCCATGGTCCATTCAGTTTTGTGTCCCTGTTGCCCATCATTTTATCTCTAGTTTCCAGTACTTTGGAATGGTTCTTTCACAAGCCTGGAATGCACTTTCTCTTCATCTCTACTTCATGATATTCCTAACTAACATTGAAACTCATCACAGATATCACCTTTTATAGAAAATCTTTCCTAATCTCTTAAGTTGCTAGTTATCCTTGTAGGAATAGCTGCATACACACACATTTGTATATGTGTATATATTGTTCAATTTCCTTTGTTTTTCCTCAATTGAAAATAATTTTCACAAGGACACATTTATTTTTAAAAATTGTTTATCCTTAGTGCTTAGCACGATGTCTGGTATATAATAAATCCTTAATAAATGCATATTAGTTGATAAATGAAATTTACCATTTCATTCTATAACATCTATATCCACATATGCATGTTGGTTGCATATATTCAAAATTTCTTATAGAAGGAGAGTTGGGGCAATTCAAGAATTCTGATGGGACTTACCTATTAATTGCTTAAATTGTCAGGCGATTTCTTGTAATCAGAAATTTTTATTTAAATGTATCTCTATGTCTTTAAGATAGCTTATAAAATAATTATCTCAGAAGTCACTTCGTATTTCATCATTTTGCCAAATTTGATGATAATTTAAGCCAATGGCCATCAGGGACTTATGTTGCTCAATTTATAGAGGGCTAGTATAGGAGTCAGAAAGACTGATTTTCCTGACTTCAAATCTGGCCTTAGACACTGTGACAGTGGACAAGTCACTTAATGTGAAAATCCCAAATAGGACTGAAAAATGACTGAATAACAACAACCAATTGCATACAAGAACATTTAGAATTACTCCCCTTAACTTTGGATGGTAGAACTAAAATAAATAGTAGAAAGGAAATTTGTAGAAAGGAAGAATTAGATGGAAGGAAAAGTATTCTAACAATCAGAAGTGTCCCAAAATAGAACAGACTGTTTAGAGAAGTAGGGATCTCCCCTTAGTGAAAGTATTAAAGTAATGACTAGATGAAAACAACAGGACCTTACTCATAAGGTATGATTGGGGCAAAATGACCTTTGTAGTCCCTTTCAACACAGAAATTTTATAGTTCAGAAAAAATACTCAGCGACAGTACAATTTCTGATGTTTCTCTTATTATCTATTTATCTTTTCCCTTTGTAGCTGAAGTTTTTAATGGGGGTACACTAACATTATTTCCATATATACATTATTATAGTTCAATATAATTGTTTTCTCTTGTAATTATGTGCTCTGTGCTTCATGTATTTAAAAATATGATTCTAAGAAGACATCACTAGAATAAATGCCAAAGGAATAAAAAAAAGTGATAATTCTCTCTTCTATTGAATCTTCAGTCTTCTCTTTTTTACTAGTTTCTTTCTCTTCATCTTGGAACACGAATAAATGTCTTATGCATATATGTATATTAAAGAAGAGAACTTTCATTTGACCCTACAACATTCTTCGAGTTTTTATAATGATCTTTTTCCTTTAACTGCTCAGTTCCTAGAAACTGCTGATCTCTTTCCTCAATCATCCATTTCCTCCCTGACCTCTTGCATTCTAGCTTATTTCCCCAACATTATGCAGAAATTGTACTCTAGAAGCTCATCAGTGATCTCTTTCTTGTCAAATTCAATGGTCATTATTTTGTTCTCATTTTCCTTGATCTATGTAGTATTTAAAAGTACAGACCAATGTCTTCAATCATTCCTTTCATTTCTACTCCACCAAAAAAAATGTTAAAGTCTCATTTCCTCTTCTATGGCCATCACCTTGGTATATTATCTCTTCATTGCTTGATTCACAGTTGACATTTATAAAGTGCTTTAAAGTTCACAAATTGTTTTGCCTGTATTTTCTTATTTGAGTCACACAATCAAATTCTGAGAATTATTTGAGAAAACTGAGGGTCAGTTACAGATTCAATTTAAAATTTGATCTTCTTTCTTTATGCATTGCTTCACATAGTTTCACTAAAGAAAAGAATCATGGATGTCTTATAATGCATTTGTTTATATAGCAATAACCTCTTTACTAGTATTTATTTCAGTTCTATTTTATTGTTGTTTTTTGTTTCTTTGTTCTTTCTGTGAGACCTATTATTGGCTTCTACCAATTCAATGCTATTCAGTTTTAAGAGGGCATTTAAGAATTTATTGTGTGCATGTGTGCAAGGTAGAATGCTAGACTCTGGGGATAAGAACTATAACTATCTCTTTTGGATTCAATGATATAAGGGACTCAGATCAGGAAATTTGCCTCTACCAGTGAGAGATGTGTCTTCCTTGTAGCTTTTATTATAAGATAACTGCTTATGTTTGGAAAGGTTAAATTACTTGCCAAGATCCATAGAACTCTTTCAGAGATGCGACTCAAAACCAAATATCCCTGGGTTGCTTTTAGACTCTGAAACTGGTATTTTCTCTACTAAATTCTGCTATTCCCACTAGCCAAGACAAAAAAAAAAAGAAAATCTGAAATACTCTCTGTCCTCAAGAAGTTTTTATTCTAAGAATACTTTCTTTAAGTATTTGCTATTTACCCAACATTGTGCTAGGCACTTGGGATACAAAGGCAAAAAGGAACACAAAACTGCTGCTTCCTCCAAGATCAGATTATATGTAGAGTTTGAAGTATTCTTTTGTGCCTTTTTTTAAAGGACAAATAAATATAATCTTTTGTTTAGTGGTTATAGTTTATGATACATGTAGAGATTTAATCTTCATTATTTGCAGTTTGCATATTTTTGAATTTGCTCATTTTTAACCCCCAAATTGTGGTCCTTTGGCAATCTTTTGTAGATAAGGACAGAGCAGCAAGCAAATTGAGTCATTGGACTTAACATTTCCTGGCTGAAGTTGAACAAAGCACCTTCTATAATGTAGAAAGTATCTTTTATGTGGTCTACTTAATACCATGTTTTCGTATTTGTATACATTTTTCTTGCTTCTATTGGTGGTGATTGTGCTGTTAAAAATTGGCCTCCAACCATAATGTTGAAATGCTGTCTAGTGTTCCTAAATTCAAGAAGGCTGTGATGTGCCTTACAGAGAAAATAAGCTTCATTCAGGCATGAGTTAAAGTGTGATTGGCCATGAGGTCAATGTTAATGAAACAACAACATGACACATCCAGAAAAAAAGGAAGATGAAATTTTCCAAACTGTACTTAAGGCTTCTGTGGAAAGTACTAAAATTAGGGTTGGGGCCAGAAGCTCCAAGCAACATAACTTAGTATTTCCTGAGGAATATGGGTCTATTATTCTCCAATTCAGTGTTAAAGGAAATTTTATAGAACATTAATTACTGCAAATGACAAGAATCAATTCTGTATGTATGCTCACACATATACATATGTGTGTGCATTTATATGCATGTGTATGTGTTTGTAAAAAAAAAAATTGGGGAAAGAGAGAAAGTTAACAGTTTTCTAACAACTCTGGTGGGTAGGAGGAATAACCTTTTAATGAGGTAGTAATTGAGTCTAACCTTGAATAGATTTAGGGATTGCAACAAGCAGAGGTGCTAATGTAAAACATCATAAATAAACAAAAGAACAGCTTAGGAAAACATACAGGTGGTGGGATTTTGTGTATAGAAAGCTCAGATAGACTACACATTTTGTCACTTGACTCTGTATTGCTGTTCTGGTCTAGTAAGATCCTGCCCTTTTAGTTTAGATTCATTATTAGAACAAAATAAGACCCTTTTCACATATGTTTGTAGTTCATTAAATACTTAATAAAAGGAGATTTACTTAGCCATAGCAAGGAAAAGATATCCAACAAATAAATGCAAATCAATAGATATTTATTAATTATTTCCTATGTCCTAAATAGTGGGCTAAGCACTAGGATTCCACATACAAACAGAAAGTTTCTTCCCTCAAAACTTACATTTGGTTGGGGAAGACAATATATTAAGGGGGGAAAAGCTCAAAAGCAGGGTTACATGGAGAAGGTACCCATTTTATAGATGAAGAAACTGAATTACATAGGAATAACTTTCCTAAGAAACAGTAAGTTTCAGTTTAGTGATTCAAACTAGCGTCTACTGCCTTTTGTACTCTTTCTTACTATAAGAGATAGATTTTGTAAGAATTTTTGTACCTAAGCAGCTTTCCTGGTTTGAATTTCTTAGATTCTTGTGGACTTTCCTTTAGAAATAATAATTTCTCATCTATCTAAAATCATCAGCAAGCATTATGTAAAGGGAAGAAGTTAGAAGCATTTTCAATAAGATAAGGGCTGAAATAAGGTTGCTCATTATCATTGTTATTATTCAATATTGAACTAGAAATGTTAATATTAGCAATGAGAGGAGAAAAAGAAATTGAAGGAAATAGAATAGGTAATGGGGGAAGAAAACTATCACTCTGCAGATGACTTGGTGGTATATTCAGAGAATTCTTGAAAATCAATTAAAAAACTACTGGAAACAATAACTTTAGCAAAGTTGCAGTATATAAAATAAACCTACAGAAATCATTGGCATTTCTATATATTATCAAAAATCCCATCAACAAGAGATAGAAAAATAAATCCTTCTAAAATAACTGCAGACAATTTAAAATATTTAGGTATCTACTTGCCAAGATAAAGCCAGGAACTATATTAACACAATTACAAAACACTTTTTTTCTAAATAACATTATATCTAAACAACTGGAAAAATATCAAGTACTCCTAAATAGGCAGAGCTAATATAATAAAAATGAGAATTATACCTAAATTAATCAACTAATTCAGTGCCATACCAATTTAACTGCCAAAAATAATTTTGTAAAGCTAGAAAAATAACAAAATAATAATGCCTTATTTAGGCATTAAATTTTCAGTAAAATCTCTTATATTAAATGCAATCAAAAAGCAGAATGTAGGGTTTCATTCTTTTTTTTTTTTTGAAAGAAAACGCTTCCAGAATTGCTGCAAGATAACTGATGTAAGGGACAGCTAGGTAGTGCAGGGGATCACAGAACACCAGTCCTGAAGTCAGGGGAATCTGAGTTCAAATCTGGTCTCAGACACTTAATACTAGGCAAGTCACTCAGCTCCAATTGCCTTAGCAAAAGAAAAAAAAAAGACAACTGATATAAAATTCATGCATAATTTATTAATATTTTAATTTTTCCACAATTACATGTAAAAACATTTTTTGACATTTGGTTTTTAAAAAATTTTGGATGTTAAATATCCTCCCAACCTCCCCCTGAGAAGAAAAGCAATTTGATATAGATTATATATCTTCAGTTATTAAAAACATATTTCCTGTTAGTCTTGTTGTAAAAGAACACATCACAAGTGATTGCAAGGGATAATGTCGTGTAGAAATTATCCTGGCATGGATTCTGTCAATGCGAAGATATTATTAAATAAAATAAAATTTATTATTAAAAAAAAAAAAAAAAAGAACACATCACACACATATTCACATGCTCATACAAAACTTAAAACAACACATGCACACAAAAAGAAAAGTAAAGAAAGTAAAGATGTGCTTTGAACTGAATTCAAGCTCCCTTAGTTCTTTCACTTGATATGGATAGAATTTTTTATTCTATCATTTCTCATTGGCTTTATCATTATATTTCTGAGAATAACCAAGTCATCCACAATTGATCATTATACAACATTCCTATTACAATGTTTTCCTGGTTCTGTTCATTTGATTTTATTTCAGTTCATGTAAGTATTTCTTGTTTTTTTTTTCTTTTCTGAAACCATCCTGCTCATCATTTCTTATAATAGTGAACAGCTTCACAGTTTATAATTCTTTGTTATCAGTAAAAAGTAATAATCAATATTTTGCACATATAGGTCCTTCTCCTTTTTTTATCTCATTGGAACACAAACCTGGTAGTTATATTGCTTGATTAAAGATTATACATGGTTTTACTAGAACATATTTCAATTGATCTAAAGAATGGTTGAATCACCACAACTCCACCAACCATTTATTAGTGTTTCATTTTTTGAATTTGTCAAGTATTTCATTTTTCCCCAGTTACATGCAAAACAATTTTTTATATTTGTTTTTAAAACTTTGAGTTCCAAATTCTTCTTCCCCCTCATTGAGAATATAAGCAATTCAATACAGGTTATACATATGTAGTTATACAAAACAGCTCCATATTAGTTCAACAATGAAAAAATATAAAACAACAACAAAAAAGTTCCCAAGAAAAATACATTAAAAACAGTATGTTTTATTTGTATTTAGACACCATCAGTGCTTTCTCTGATGATGGAAGATATCATTTATCATAAATCCTTTAGTTCTGATATTACTTTGTATGAAGTCACTTTCCATCATATAAATTTTTCCACATTTCTCTGAGAGCATCCTGCTCATCATTTCTTATAGCACAATTGTATTCCATCAAAATAATATGCTACAATTCCTTCAGTCATTCCACAACTGATGTACTTTCCCTTGATTTCCAATTTTTGCTCCCAGAAAAGAACTGCTATAAATATTTTCATACATATTAGTCCTTTTCTTTTTTTTTCTCTTTTGGGATACATACCAAGTAATAGTATCGCTATGTTAAAGGATATATATAGTTTTTATAGGCTTTTGGCATAGTTCCAAATTGCTCTACAGCTCTACAACTCCACCAACACTGCATAAATGTCTCATTTTTCCATATTCCATCCCATCTTTGTCATTTTCCTTTTCTATCCTATTAGCCAATTTATCGGGTAGGAGTTAATATCTCAATTGATTTACTTTGCATTTCTTCAATCAATAGTGAATGAGAGCATTAAAAATATATAACTATAGGTAGCTTTGATCACTTTATCTGAAAACTGTCCATGTGTTTGATAATTTATCAATTGTGGATACTTTATAAAAATTGATTCTATTGAATTGTTATATGTTTGAGAAATGAGGCTTTTATCAAAGAAACTTGCTCCAATTTTTTTCACAGTTACTATTCATAACTGTATTTCCCTTCATCTTAATCCCCACAACACATAATGTATTTGTTCTATTCTCTCTCTCTTTTTGCCCTATTTCTCCTCAAAAGTATTTTGCTTCTGACTACTCCCTCCCCCAATATACCCTTCATTCTATCACATTCCCCTTTCTTTTATTCCCTTACCCTTTTACTTTCCTATAGGGTAAGTCAGAACCCTCTACCCAATTGAATATGTATAATTCTGTTGAGAGTAAGGTTCACTTACACCATCTCACTTCCCCTAACTTCCCCTCCACTATAAAAGTTTTATTTTGCCTCTTTTATATGAGAAAATTCATCCTATTATACCTTTTCCTTTTCCTTTTTGCCAGTACATTCCTCTCTTACCTACTAATTTTATTTTTTTAGATATCATCCCTTCATATTTAACCCACATCTCTGCCCTCTGTCTATATATACTCTTTTTAATTGCCCTAATAATAAGAAAGTTTTTATGACTTACAAGTATTATCCAGACAATGCAAAAGACAGAATCCTGCTTTGGTGCTGGCAAAGAGATACCTGTAATCTTCTTCTGACCAGTGATTCAGCCCATTTGCCATCTGAGGGCTGAGAGCTCCAGAAACGGTTGGTATTGTTTAAAGGTGTTCAAAAGAGTCTAAGGGAAACCTCAGGTAATTTTTCCTTTTCTCAACCATCTTGGCTCTACCCTTGTACATTATTACTCAATGGAAGAAAGTTTTATGACACACTTTAAGTTTGCAAATCATACACAATGGGATTTGGGAAAATGTAAGATATAATTTTCTCCAAAACTCTGTTTTTATATATAAAACAGAACCAACAAAGATAAAATGACATTACGTTTTCTTTCTTCTTTTATTTTGATGGAATTGACTTTTGCTTATGGGTTCACAGTCTTTTTTTCTTTTACTTTTCAAAACATATGCAAAGATAATTAAAATGACATTACTGAGAAGAGAAGGATATTGGACTAGACTTAGGTGTCCATACTTAAAGTACAGTCATCTTTCCACTTTATCACAATTAATGACTTTCCATTTGTGCCAAATTCTATTGGATTTGATTATATCACTTCTCAGACCTGAGCAGGTTAAAATAAGAATTTTATAAGGAAAATGGCAACAGGAGTTAACTTTACTGACAATAGATGTGACAGCCTGACAATGAATAAAACTGAACAAACAGCAGCAACAAAAATAACCTACTGCATTGTAGCACAGTCCAATAATTCATGTTCATAATAATATTCTGTATCATTAAGAAGAAATTAAATTTTGCTTTATAACTTTAATTTAAGAAGACCAAGGAATCATTTAATACATTTTAGAATATCACCAATGAAAACAGTTTCAATCTTAAAATTGCCCCCAAAAACCCAAAACAAAACAAAAAATAAATAATGGGTACATAAAAAAAGAGGAAAAATAATTAGTAATGAATGAATATAACATTTATATGGAAAGTTACTTTCATAAGTCAGATGTAAAATCCCATGGTCCTTAGGGTATAGTGGCAAAACAAATAGTAATCCATTATATTTAATATCGTTTCCACTAATATGATTAAATCAATATTTTTTTTAATTTAAGCATCTGGAATTTCTATGGAAAAGATATCTTCCTCATTTTGTGAAAATGCACATTATTGAATTGAAATTTATGTTATATTTAATTTTTGAAATGTGGATGTTATAATGCATATGTTAGAAAATGTTAGGATATTTTGAGTTAAATAATTACCAAGAAACTTCTATGCCAACTAGTTGAGAAAATAGCATTAGTCTCCTAGATCCATTTTAGGTATTTTGAATATCAATTTTCCTAGACTTCTCAATATGGAGCATTGGTATTGTTTAGGGAAAATTCTATAGTTTAAGAAAACATTTTGAAGCACTTCTAGGGATACATGGAGGAAAGGTAGAGCCTATTTCTAGCCTGGGAATAATAGAAATGGATTTTAGTGTTCTACTTTTTAAAATAACTACAATTTTTGGACTCAGGACTTTATTTGGGTAATAATTCTTGAATATGTCAAGGAGAGGGACATGAAGCCTGGGAAGAGTAGGATTAGAAGTAGATTTATATACATTTCAATTTTGGTGAGTCATTGCAGAATATGGGTGGTCCATACCTAAAATTCTCTGTCTTTCATCCCTGTAAAGATGGGTCAGAATTGGTCATGGTGGGCAGATTGTGGATTGCTGAGGGAACTGAGGAAAAGGCTAAAACAGCTCCAAGAAGTGAAGTTATTGCTGTAATATATATTAAGGGCTTGTGAAATTGAGATGAGGTGTAGGGATTTTTTTTTTCCAGAACAGCAATGATCATTTTTTCCCTTCCCTTCTCCTTCCAATATTTCCTCATAAATTAGTACCCTGAGACAAATTCCCAGTTTTCCAGACCAGTTACATTCTTAACTGTAAAGTGTCTTATTGTAAAGTAAAAGTATCTGATAACTGAAATGAAATCCTTCAATGAGTCCTAGGGGCTCAAACACAGGAAATGAAAGTAAAAGGTGAGGAAAGAAAAGACCCATCACCCTATAGTTAGTGCTCAAGGGCCAATGGAATAGCCCTTTTCAAGAATGTGTTAGATTTTTTTTCACATTATTCAAAGCTGTGACATTATTCTCCCTAGTGTATTAAGATGGAGGGCCATCTCATTATTTGGAATCAGTTGGAGGATACCCTGAAGATATAATATGACATGGGACATAGCTCCAGCTGGGAGTTATAAGGAATTCAGTGTGTTTACTACTAGAAATCACTTCCTGTTGAAAATAAATTGTATTCCCACTTGGAAATGCACCTTTTTGCAGCAGTTCAGAAAACTCTATCAATAATTCTGGCAACTGCAGGGACTGTATTGTCAATGTTATGGCAGTGACACAGTCTTAGGAAAAAGAATATTTTACCCCTACTTTTAAATTGAATTTCATTTATTTGCATTTAACAAGCATTTATTCAGAAATATTCCCCAAAGAAGAAAAAAAAAGGAAATTAAAAAAAAAAAAACTTCTTATGGCCAACTTTCTACAATTTTACGACAATTCAAATCAATAGGGAATGCATTTATCTAGCCTTACGACATTCTAAGTACTGTGCTAAGTAATGGGAATATAGATACAAGAATAAAGATAGTTCCTACACTCAACTAGCTTATGTTATAATGAGGGAAAACAGAAAATGTAGTGTTGAAATCACACTATACAAGATGAGGTGTTGTCAGCACAAGTAGATTCACTGGGTAGAAATGGAAAAGTAATTAAAGGGATCATGAATAGAGCTTAATTTGAAACTTCAAATTAAAAATTATTTACTAAGCACCTACTATGCTACATACTGTTATCAAAAACAAATAAAAAAGCAGTCTTTGGCCCATAGGAGTTTGCATGCTTCTGTGTCATTTCTGATTCTTTGCGACCCCATTTGAGTTTTCTTGACAAAGATACTGCATAATTTTGCCATTTTCTTCTCCAAATCATTTTATAGATGAAAAATTGAGGTAAATGAGGTTAATGACAGGGTCATATAGTTAGTAAATGTCAGAGGCCAGATTTGAACTCGTGAAAATAATCTTCCTGATTCTAAATCCAGTGTTCTATCCATTATGCTATTTAGTTGCCCAAGGGTATACCACAGAGACGGAAAAAAGCATTTTAAGTGTTTCAAAGTAATTTGAGGAGAGAGTTAGTAGCCTAGGAGGAATCAGGTAAGATACCAGAGCTGTGATTCCATCAGGTGGTTGAAGATACACATAACAGAAAATCATTTTCTTTAATACCAGTATTCTGACTTGTGATTCACTTTTTTAAAATTAAAAAAAAATTCTATGTTTATTAAATGCAAGAATCAAGATTTTGATGAGAGATGCTGATTGAGATGTGAAAGCTGGGCTTATTATGCATAAGCAGACTAAAATGTGAATTTTGGTTAAAGTCATCTTCAAACTTTTTGAATCTGAACAATTGAATTATCCCACGCAAAATTCTGCTTTCTCAAATGACTCTGAGCACTTCCTGAATTCAATTAACCCAGACTTTCTACAAGGAAATATGTTTTTTTTTTTTTTTCTCATGGTTTTCTTTCTATACTTCCTCTCCCATCTGATATCAGGAAGTGTATAGGCGTGTGAAAATGAAAACTAATAAGGAAAATGGATGTCTTTAAAACATAAAAAACATAAAACATAAAAAAGTAAATTCTTAGATCAGTTTTCATCTCATTCCAAAAAGTCCCACACACCCTTGGCTAAAGGAAACACAAGCTCAGGGGGCAAGAGTAAGGGTCGGAGGGTCCCAAAACAACACGGGACATCTAAATAGGATTGGAGACATCTGGCCTCCCACACATTTCTCAAGTTAGAATACAAGTTCTCTAACTTGCCTTCTATTTTTTTTTTTTTTTTTGCTGTAGATATCGCTAGTTTGTCCTACCAGTTACCAGACTATGGAGATAAGCCTTAAAATAATGAGCCTGTGCATGAAAGCTGATTTCCACTAAGACTGTGTACTAATTCTTGTGTAAAGACATGAAAATGTCAAACTAATATACATCTGTTTTCATGTATAAATATGGCCATTAACTGATCATTCATCATCTTATTTGCATGTTTGATTTCCTTTAAAATAATCTATTCAGTTTAATAATGAAAGTTTTTTTTTTAATCTCAAGCAATAACTAACAGTTAAGTTTGTTCTCTTGTGACTGGATCTTAGGGAGTGAGCAAGAGTGAGAAACAGATTTATAACAATACATGGATGCACTGAATTAGAAAAGACAGTTTCAGAGCAATGACATTTTTTTTTCCTTTTGATGCACTATCCACTGAGATCTGTCCAATCAACTGTATTAAAGCTGGATGAGTTTTGAAAGCTTTCCTTGCCCTCCTACTTTTTTCTTGGTCATTTCAAATTGTGTTATGCTCTTCTCTAAATTGGAGAAAACAATTTCTAGCCTGGTGTATGAGGAAGTGGTGATGGTGTCTACACTTCTATTTCCAGTGCTATTAAAATGCAATAAAATCTAATCCAACAATTATTAATTAAATGCCTACTATTCCAGTCCCTGTAAGAAAACAAACAGAAAGAAAACAACACAATCTTTTCCCTTAAGATACTTATATTTGGCATATAAATAGACAAATATGTCACTGTGTGAAAGGGAAGAAAGCACAACTAGTATTAAAAGTACTTAGAATATATATTTATGTATACATACACACATACACACAACTTTATTTATACATGGATATATGTAAATTTATATACATACACACATATACATACCTAAAAACCCCTAAAACAGAAAAAAAATTGAGAGCAAGAGACAGTCAGATAGAGAGACAGAGGTAGAGAGAAAAACACACACACACACACACACACACACACACACACAGAAATAGAGAGGAAAAGAGAAAGAGAGAGAGAAAGACAAAACACAGAGAGACATAAAGAGGCAGGCAGACAGAGAAAGAGACAAGGGGAGATACAGAGAGAGAAAGAGAGAGAGAGAGAGAGAGAGAGAGAAAGAGAGAGAGAGAGAGAGAGAGAGAGAGAGAGAGAGAGAGAGAGAGAGAGAGAGAGAGAGAAATCTAGAGACTGACAGACCTAGAAAGACTGAGAGGGAGACCAAGATAGAGAGAGACAGAGAGACAGAACCTTACATCTCTTTTCAAGAGACAGGTCTTGATGGCACATCACCAGAAGGTCTGCTAGCAAGTAATCAATTAATCAATATGCATTTATTAAGTACCTTCCAAACACTGTGCTAAGTAATTTTGTTGCTGCTGCTGTTGTTATTTTTCATATAAGAATCCATGAAACCATTTATTTAGGCATGAATTGTTTGTAGTCTGCATTAATGGAAGAGTAAGCTGTAAAAAATAAGGATATTTTTCAAAAATAGATGCAACACAGAGAATAAAACAGTAAATAGAACTCATTTCTCTCACAGATTCCAGGACTCAGATTAATAAACACTGTGCAAATGGGAGGGAGTTTGCTTCCAAAGACTTAGTTATTAGAAGCTGAGAACTTGCTTTATTTGCAATTTGCATTCTAAATACTGTCCAGCTATATTTATAGCTGATCACTCTACCAGCACCACTCCAGGAAACTGAATTGTTTTTTCTTATTTGAATTGTCTTAAGAAGACTCTGAAGATCACCTGGCAGGTTAAGGTACCAGACACTGAGGTCCTTTTTGGAACTGAACTTCCAAACATTCAAACTCTACTCCAAAGAGTACCACTAGGGTGAGTTGATCACATTGTTTGAATGGCAAAATTTTTTTTTTTTTGTTTATCTAAAAGATTGTTGGTTTTTTTTGGAGAGCTTGCACAAGGCAAGCACTATCATGGAGGTTAGAAGAAGGGATACAGGTCTCTCTGAAGAACTGTAGAATTGACTTGGAGATTTGGAAGACCCTGGCACAGAACCAGCAGGGTATCCCCCACCCTGCCATACTCTATGGGCAAAGCAGAATCGTAGTAGCTCATAAGTAAAGAAAAATGTGCAAATTTAGAGATATCTCCACTTCTAATGTCCACATGTGCTATTTTTGTCTGACCTGTTTGAACTCATAGTTGTCTGATCCATCACAGATGGACACACTATATCTTGACTCTAACATCATTTTGGTCCTCTTAATGGAGGTTGGACAATGACCAACTATCCTTCTAAATGTGCTTTATCCCCCAACATCTTTGTATTAGATTAAAGATTTAGCATCATGTGTGAGTCCAATCTTAGACCAATTACTTATAAACAGATGCTCAGAGAGAGCCCCCTGCTATCTCTGCCCTATGGCTTCGGTTCTCTTGCATTTGAAGTTCAGTACCACATTGAGTTGGAATTAGCCCTTAGAGAGTTAGTGTATCTTCCTTTTCAGTTGCCAGGCTCCTAATTCCTTTGTCTTTCTCATTCACAGTCAAAGTCTATGAAGAGCTTTTCCCCTCTGCTCCATCTACCTCTGCTCTCATCACTATCCACCTCAAGCTCACAGTCTCTAGGGTGAAAAGCCTCTTGGACTTCCTCCTGATCCCTCACTCATCTTTTATTAACAAATTCTCCTTGATCCTGGATGTGGTGATTCACATGCTTCTTATCTTGTGCAAAAGGAAAGCTAGCAGCCTCCAAAGAACACTAAACTCTGACCATTGTCATCAGGATAAAACCAGAAAGAAAAATCTGCATATTCTCCTCATCATTGCCATAGGATTCTATGTAGCAAGACTTCCCTAGTTTACTAAATACTGGCTAAAGAATCACCTCTGGAACTTCCCTGGCAAATAAATGGGTTTAGGAATATTATTAGTAAATGACTTAATCTCTTTCATTTTTAGTTTCCTTATCTATAATATGAGGATAATAGCATCTGCCTCAAAAGGTTTATAAGAATCAAACGAGATAAATGGAAAGGGTTTTTGTAAGCCTAAAGTGTCATATAACTGTTATTATTATTTATATTCTCAGTGCTTACTGCAATCCTGGGCACATAGTAAGCATTTAATAATGTTTATTGATTAAACAAAAATATGAACATTGTATTGCAGATAAAAAGTTGTAGAAGAAAAAAAAAAAGGAAGGTATGTGGGATTTCAAACAAAAACAAATACTGCAGATAAGCCAACCAACATGGATAGTTAGATGCTTCTAAGAGTTGTGTCATGAGAGAATACCCACATCTTTGATATTATAGATACATTAGAGTTTAGGAGAATAGTGTAAAAATAGCACATTTCTAAAGCCATTTAGAATTTAGAAAATGTTTTCACCACAAGCTTCTGATAAAGCTAATGATAATAATAATAATGAAAGATAATATTAATAATAATAACTAACATTTAAGGGCAATTAAGTGATACAGTAGATAGAGCACTGGGCTAAGAGTCAGAAAGACTTCTCTCACACATTTATTAGCTATGTGACTCTGCACAAGTCACTTAAACCTGTTTTCTTCAGTTTCTTCATCTATAAAATGAGCTGATGAAGGAAATGGCAAACTAGCTCATTTTCTTTCCCAAGAAAATTATAAAAAGATCACAAGTAGCCAAACACAACTGAAAAATGACAACAGAACATTTGTATACTGCTTACTATGTATTAGACACTATACTAAGTGGTTTATTCTCTCATTTATCTTCATTTTCTCATAATTTTCACTTTATTATCTCATTTAATCCCCACAGCAACTCTGAGAGATAGATGGTTTTTTCATCCACATTCCTCCTTCCAGGTTTTCTCACTCCAAATCTAGACTGCTCTCTGTGCCACCATATTGACTACTGTTTAGAAGCCATGAGAAAGTTTCCTACTTAAAATTCTAATGTTATTCATAGTTGTAACATATTCACTTGACTCTTCATGATAGAACCCCATAAATTAAACTCATAGCTAATAGTAAGCTTTTCTGGAATGGATCCAGCTGGATCTTAATTTACTCAGTGATTGCAAACCATCTAAACTTTGAAATGTTAGTCATGCTGTCATATTGTTTTGATTGCTTACCAAGTGCTTTTTTTTTTTGCTAAAGAAATTAAATGTTCTTAAATTTGTCAGAATATCTTTATTTCTTGCAAAAGCCAAGCCTTCTCAACCCCCCGAGGAATATATTGCTTTTAAATTAGTCCTCTGGGTCATCTGAGAGCTTCATTAAGACTTCAGAGAGTCAGGTCAGGGCAACTTGTTCTTCTTTTATTAGCAAAACAATGCTAACAGATTCAGTTAAAGATGTAGCTACATTTCTTGGGTAGAGGTAGAAATTCATGTTATTTGTAATGATGAGTAAAAGTACTCATTTCCTGCAAAATAAGAAGTATTTGAAAACAGAATTTTAGAGATTCTTAGGACACATGGACCATTAATTCAATTCAACAATCTATTCAGCAAGAATTTCTTTGGTGTCTAGAATCTGTTCTATGTTAAACCCTGCAAATGTACAGAACAAAACAAATAGTCCCTGTTTTTATTCATCTGATGATGGAAGAAGGTGTGTAGTGTGTGGTGGGATAAAGGACGTCATTAAACAAGAATATTGAGAACTTTATTGCTCAAGAGAAGACATATAGGAAGAGGCATTTGAGTTGGGTGATTAAGTAAGGCATGGATTTTGCAAGACAAACATGAGGGTAAAGTGTAGTCCAGGGATTTATTAAGACTCAGAAGGGAAAGATGGCAGATCAGATTTGGTTAATGGTGAATAGTCCGATTTATCTAGATAGTCAAGTTTATAAAGGAGGGGATTATGGAATGAAAGGGAAATGCTAGATTATATAAAATCTCTGTAGTACAGTTCTGCCTCTGACATTCATTAGTTGTGTGAACCTCTTGGACCCTAAATCTCCTCAACTGCAAAATAAGTATTAAGATGTCTATAGTAAATATTATGACAACTATTATGATTATTATAATGAACATCATCCAATTGACTTCTGTGAGAGTCTAGGTTAGGGTGCTGATGAAAATGAAAACCGTATTCTGAATTTTGTTAATTTTTGTCCTTATTTCAAAATAACAAATTGTTTATAGTTGTTTCCTTTATGTTATAGTGACGAGAGAGAGAGAGAGAGAGAAGGAAAGAGCAAGGAGGGAGGAAGGGAGAGAGAGAGATACAGAGATACAAAGATACAGAGATAGAGACACACATATTTTAACCAACAGTTTTCCCAGGTTACCTTTAAGCAAATTTTTTAAAAAGGAAAATACATGTTATAATTTGCAGACTCAGGGCAGATAATAGGATGTGACTTACCTGAACCTGTAATTTCTGGGAATGACCTTAGGGATATTCTCTATTAATAACTGCTCTTTGCTACTAGTCATTCTAAAAGTCTCAGATTTTTTTTCAGACTTTTGCTTAGAAATGGGAAATGAGAACATAAAAATATGGTTTAATGCTTGTATATTTTTCAAATAGTTGCCCTATATAATTTTGAGGCAGTTGAGGACAATAAATTGATATTTTATAGAAATAAGTTTTCATAGTTCTATTTTGGGGATAGCAGTCAAATAACCCTAAGATCTATGTCTTACCCAAGAGTTATATAGATATAGATATGATAGGTTAGCATTTGTGATCTTGAAGACAAAATATTTCCTCCAATAATGCAGAAATATTCTCTAATTCTCTAATGACAATGGTAATGATGATGATAGATGACATTTATAGGGCACTTTAAGGTTTGCAAAGTAGCTTATAAATATAATCTCATTTCATCCTCATAATAACACTGGGTACTGTCATTATTTCCATTTTGTAGATGAGAAAACAAAGGTTGAGAAAATGAAATGATAATAAGAGTCACACAGCTGGTAAATATGTGAGGAAAGATTTGAACTTAGATCTTCTTGACTCTTTCTATAATTTTATATTCACCACATATTTAGCTGTGTAATGATAATTTTTGTTCTTCTTTATATCTTCCACTGAGCTTCCATCCAACATACTGGAAGCTCTTCTCATAATTGTCTTGATATTGTGTGAATACCAGTGGAGCATATATTCTATAGATAGGTTATCTGCTGTTCTTAAGCTTTGAGCTACCCACTTTCTATTCCCAATGCACATCAATTTAATAGCATCATCTATTCCACTTCTTTTGGGCATGTCTTCATTGTTAATATATTACATTCTACTCATTCCCACCATGTTTGTTCCCATGAGTCTTTGCCATAAATTAGTAATACTTTCAATTAACTTGTATTTAGGTAAAAAAAGACAAACAGAAAACAAAAGTCAAGGCATCTTTTGAAGAAAAAATATTCATTATATCACACATGAAAGAATTATAAAATTATGGCTAATATGAATATAACCCCAGGACCAGATGGATTTACATCTGAATTCTATCAAACATTTAAAGATCAATTAATTCCAATGCTAAATAAACTATTTGAAGAAGTAGGAATTGAAGGAGTCCTACCCAACTCCTTTTATGACACAGATATGGTACTGATACCTAAACCAGGTAGGCTGAAAACAGAGAAAGAAAATTATAGACCAATCTCCCTAATGAATATTGATGCTAAAATCTTAAATAAAATATTAGCAAAAAGATTACAGAAAATCATCCCCAGGATAATACACTATGACCAAGTAGGATTTATACCAGGAATGCAGGGCTGGTTCAATATTAGGAAAACTATTAACATAATTGACTATATCAACAACCAACCAAACAAAAACCATATGATCATCTCAATAGATGCAGAAAAAGCATTTGATAAAATCCAACAGCCATTCCTAATAAAAACACTTGAGAGCATAGGAATAAAAGGACTTTTCCTTAAAATAGTTAGGAGCATATATTTTAAACCTTCAGTAAGCATCATATGCAATGGGGAAAAACTGGAACCTTTCCCGGTAAGATCTGGAGTGAAGCAAGGTTGCCCACTATCACCATTATTATTCAATATTGTATTAGAAACACTGGCCTCTGCAATAAGAGTCGAGAAAGAGATTAAAGGAATTAGAGTAGGCAATGAGGAAACCAAACTATCACTCTTTGCAGATGATATGATGGTATACCTAGAGAACCCCAGAGATTCTACCAAAAAGCTATTGGAAATAATTCATAATTTTAGCAAAGTAGCTGGCTACAAAATAAATCCCCATAAATCCTCAGCATTCTTATACACCACCAACAAAATCCAAGAGCAAGAGATACAAAGAGAAATTCCATTCAAAATAACTGTTGATAGCATAAAATATTTGGGAATCTACCTACCAAAGGAAAGTCAGGAATTATATGAGCAAAATTACAAAAAAGTTTTCACACAAATAAAGTCAGACTTAAATAATTGGAAAAATATTAAGTGCTCTTGGATAGCCGAGCAAATATAATAAAGATGACAATACTCCCTAAACTAATCTATTTATTTAGTGCTATACCAATCAGACTTCCAAGAAAATATTTTAATGATTTAGAAAAAATAACAACAAAATTCATATGGAACAATAAAAAGTCGAGAATCTCAAGGGAATTAATGAAAAAAAAATCAAATGAAGGTGGTCTAGCTGTACCTGATCTAAAATTATATTATAAAGCAGCAGTCACCAAAACCATCTGGTATTGGCTTAGAAATAGATTAGTTGATCAGTGGAAAAGGTTAGGTTCACAAGACAGAATAGTCAACTATAACAATCTAGTGTTTGACAAACCCAAAGATTCTAAATTTTGGGATAAGATTTCATTATTTGATAAAAACTGCTGGGATAACTGGAAATTAGTATGGCAGAAATTAGGCAAGGACCCACACTTAACACCACATACCAAGATAAGATCAAAATGGGTCCATGACCTAGGCATAAAGAACGAGATTATAAATAAATTAGAGGAACATAGGATAGTTTATCTCTCAGACTTGTGGAGGAGAAAGAAATTTGTGACCAAAGATGAACTAGAGACCATTACCAATCACAAAATAGAAAATTTTGATTATATCAAATTAAAAAGCCTTTGTACAAACAGAACGAATGCAAACAAGATTAGTAGGGAAGTAACAAACTGGGAAAACATCTTTACAATTAAAGGTTCTGATAAAGGCCTCATTTCCAAAATATATAGAGAACTGACTCAAATTTATAAAAAATCAAGCCATTCTCCAATTGATAAATGGTCAAAGGATATGAACAGACAATTTTCAGATGAAGAAATTGAAACTATTACCACTCACATGAAAGAGTGTTCCAAATCACTATTGATCAGAGAAATGCAAATTAAAACAACTCTGAGATATCACTACACACCTGTCAGATTGGCTAAGATGACAGGAAAAAATAATGATGAATGTTGGAGGGGATGCGGGAAAACGGGGACACTGATGCATTGTTGGTGGAGTTGTGAACGAATCCAGCCATTCTGGAGAGCGATCTGGAATTATGCTTAAAAAGTTATCAAACTGTGCATACCCTTTGATCCAGCAGTGTTTCTATTGGGCTTATACCCCAAAGAGATACTAAAAAAGGGAAGGGGACCTGTATGTGCCAAAATGTTTGTAGCAGCCCTGTTTGTAGTGGCTAGAAACTGGAAAATGAATGGATGCCCATCAATTGGAGAATGGCTGGGTAAATTGTGGTATATGAATGTTATGGAATATTATTGCTCTGTAAGGAATGACCAGCAGGATGAATACAGAGAGGCTTGGAGAGACCTACATGGACTGATGCTAAGTGAGATGAGCAGAACCAGGAGATCATTATACACTTCGACAACGATATTGTACGAGGATCTATTCTGATGGAAGTGGATTTCTCTGACAAAGAGACTTAACTGAGTTTTATTGGAGAAATGATGGACAGAAACAGCTACACCCAAAGAAGGAATACTGGGAAATGAATGTGAACTATTTGCATTTTTGATTTTCTTCCCGAGTTATTTTTACCTTCTGAATCCAATTCTCCCTGTGCAACAAGAGAACTGTTCGGTTCTGCAAATATGTATTGTATCTAGGATATACTGCAACATATTTAACATATATAGGACTGCTTGCCATCCTGGGGGGGGGTGGAGGGAGGGAGGGGAAAAAATGAAACATAAGTGATTGCAAGGGATAATGTCGTGTAAAAATTATCCTGGCATGGAGTCTGTCAATACAAAGTTATTATTAAATAAAATAAAATTTAAAAAAAAAAGAAATGGGAAATGAGAACATAAAAATATGGTTTAATGCTTGTATATTTTTCAAATAGTTGCCCTATATAATTTTGAGGCAGTTGAGGACAATAAATTGATATTTTATAGAAATAAGTTTTCATAGTTCTATTTTGGGGATAGCAGTCAAATAACCCTAAGATCTATGTCTTACCCAAGAGTTATATAGATATAGATATGATAGGTTAGCATTTGTGATCTTGAAGACAAAATATTTCCTCCAATAATGCAGAAATATTCTCTAATTCTCTAATGACAATGGTAATGATGATGATACATGACATTTATAGGGCACTTTAAGGTTTGCAAAGTAGCTTATAAATATAATCTCATTTCATCCTCATAATAACACTGGGTACTGTCATTATTTCCATTTTGTAGATGAGAAAACAAAGGTTGAGAAAATGAAATGATAATAAGAGTCACACAGCTGGTAAATATGTGAGGAAAGATTTGAACTTAGATCTTCTTGACTCTCTCTATAATTTTATATTCACCACATATTTAGCTGTGTAATGATAATTTTTGTTCTTCTTTATATCTTCCACTGAGCTTCCATCCAACATACTGGAAGCTCTTCTCATAATTGTCTTGATATTGTGTGAATACCAGTGTAGCATATATTCTATAGATAGGTTATCTGCTGTTCTTAAGCTTTGAGCTACCCACTTTCTATTCCCAATGCACATCAATTTAATAGCATCATCTATTCCACTTCTTTTGGGCATGTCTTCATTGTTAATATATTACATTCCACTCATTCCCACCATGTTTGTTCCCATGAGTCTTTGCCATAAATTAGTAATACTTTCAATTAACTTGTATTTAGGTAAAAAAAGACAAACAGAAAACAAAAGTCAAGGCATCTTTTGAAGAAAAAATAATCATTATATCACACATGAAAGAATTATAAAATTATGGCTAATATGAATATAATGTATTACTAATTACAAAACTTTACATGTATCTTTTTCCATTTGTTCCTTAAGACAATCCATCCAGGTAGGTACTAGTCTTATCCACATTTTACATTTAAGTAAACATTAAGTAAGACAGTGGCTCAGAGAGTTTTACAGCATCATATAGTTAGTCAAGTCGAGGTAAGGTTAAAACTCAATTCTTTCTGACTCTAAGCAAAATACTCTATCCACCACATGAGTTTAAATGTTAGTAATTAAGAGAAAAAGAGATTAAAATCTCAAAGATACTGGTTAAAGTTGAACTCCATGTAACAGTTTGAAACTAAAATAAGAGAGTTTGAATTTAGGTTCTACCTTTCCCACCTTTATGATCTTTGGCTATGATGGTGGTAGTGGTAGTAGAAATAAGTATTATTAAGAGTACTAACAATATTACCACTGCCAGCTAAAATTTTTATAGAAATTTGAAAGGGATAGTTGCATTGAAGTCTCAAAATCACTGTGAAAAAATACTTGAGGTACAATGATTTGGTTTTGACTTTATTTCTCTGTGATTTGTAAAGTGTTGAGAGTTTAGAAGATTTTTAATAAATGAGAGTTCAATGAATGAAGGGATATCCATAATTCAGATAAGGATTCTGTGAAACAGAATGATTAATAACTTGCCCATGAAGTTAGAATGGGGATGTCAACTTCTTTACTTTAAGTCCTGTACTCTTTATTATCACGTTTTTGGAATACTTTTTTCTTTATGCAAAAATGGGTATAATAACATCATCACTGCTAAGGCTGTTGTAAGCATCGAATGGGATATTGTCAAATACTTTGAACTGAGAAATAATGCAGCTCTAGTAATTTTAGTTTTGAACTCATGAATAGTGAACTAGTGAATAACTAATAAAACAATTGTAATATTAATTCTAATTATTAACCAGTTATATTTAATAGATACTTCTTTAAAATGGAGTCATATAAAACTCCAGATAAAATAGAGAAGAACACTAAGAATAAAATTGCCCTGGGCATTTGACAGACACTGCTCCATACCAAGGTAATGAAAGAAATGCCCACACAATGAAAGTTATTTTTCATTGGGCTTCCATAGAAAATGGAGTGAAATAAGGAATGAGCAGTCACTTAGTGATGAATATAGAACACAAAATCACTTCCCATCTGCTAGCTAAATAGACAAATAACCATAAATCTTTTAGATGACAAAAACAAGAAAATGTAGTCCATACATCAAGGAAAGTCTCTTGACACTTCCTACTAGAAAACTAAGGGTAGGTATTAGTTTTATTTTTAATGCTGTAAATTTTTTACAGACTTAATGCTTCAGCCAACTTTTAAAAATTGATTTTCAAGAGTTCTTTGAGAGGAGAGTGTTGATCCAAGACAGTATTCCCCATGCATTATATTTTAAAATTGACCACTCTATTATGTTTGGGACATATTATTAGAGTCACAGAAAGGAGCCTTGGGAATGGAGACCAGAATTCTTGAAGTATAGACTCAAATGGATCTGTGATCTCATTCATTATGTTCCCTCCTCTGATGCAGACCAAAGCTGCTGATGGAAGTTCTCCTCAATTTTTCATTGTAGAAAAGATGTGAAGACTTTACAAGGATTATCCAATGGTTATCTACCCCCCATTTTGTATTTCAATCACATGTATGTGTGTGTGTATACACACATATATACATATGTATCTACATGTACATAGATACATGCACTCATGCACATATAAGGCAGCAGCAGAATAAAGGATGCTATTATATATCTATATAGAGGGATGTTATTTTATATCTATATTTAGATATATAGTAACATCCTTTACTTTGATTCTTCCTTTTAGTGTCTTATTTATTTTTTAGCCTCAGGCACAAAATATATGTTTCCATTGATCTCTGAGTAATATTCAGATTTAACTCTTCAGAAATTGTATTGTTCCATGACTCATAGTAATAAAAAAGACACCAATAATAAAGCATTGGTATTAAAAAGTTGTCCTTTTGTTGCTGGAGGGAAATAAGGTCATTAAAGGAACTTTGTCATTTCCCCAAAACAAGTTGGCCCATTCTTCTTCTCTTGTTAAATTCCAGGCTTGTTGTCCATTTGTAATGTCTGCACAAAGGTTGCACGTGTAGGGCTGTGTGTATGTGTATACATATGCATATATGACAGGCAAAGTGGCATAGCAGGTAGAGAGTATGACTTGAATTTAGGAAAACCTGTATTCACTTTCTAGTTCTAATATATACTAGCTCTATTACCTGGGCAAGTGATTTTTTTTCAGAGTCCTGGGCAATTTACTTAAAACTATAAGTGGCTGAGAACTTGTGGACATTCATTGCTACAGAGACTTTCTTTATTATAGCCCTATATCATTGTATAGATGTCTCCATACTCTGTGTTCTTGTATGTGTGTCTGTCTGCCTCTGTCTCTCTCTCTTTGTCTCTCTTCACCTCCCCTTTCATTGTCTCTCTACTTTCTTCTGTTCTTCTCTCTATCTTTTTGTCTCTTTCTCTGTCTCTATCTCTGACTCTTGATCTCTACTTCTCTGTCTCTATCTGTGTCTGTCTAGCTGTCTGTCTGTTTCTGCCTTTTGTCTCTTTATCTTTGTTTCTTGGTCTCTGTCTCTGTCCCTCTCTCTTTCTCTCTCTCTCTCTCTCTCTCTCTCTCTCTCTCTCTCTCTCTCTCTCTCTCTCTCACACACACACACACACACACACACACAGAGAGAAGCACATACATATCACAAATCTCCACAAATAACAACAAAGTGTCCACCACTGTCATGGAGCTCAAAACAGAATTGACTTCAATAGAATTTGTTTGTAGATAAAGCTCTGCAGATGTTCCTGTTTGCAGAAATACTTCTTGAGAGTTAAATTCCTAGAATACTGCAGAACCTCCTGGAAAAGCTCCATAACCAATAAGATGTGTGACTAGTCATCTGCCCTGGAAAAAGTAAGGGGATGAAGAATGACAAATATCAATATTTACAGATGTCAATGACATCACTGATTCAGCATTAACCTAAAGTAAATGAACATTTTGTTGTATTTTTTTATTGAATTATACTCCTTTTTTTTCCCACAGAATTTCAGATTTGAAAGAGATGTCAGAAGCTAGCCATTTCAATCTAAAAGAAGAATGTCTAAAACAAAGGCAAGAGTTTGTTCTTCTAGCTTCGACTTTTATAATTTTCAAGAAGGAGAATCCACTGGTTTCCATCTTTGTCCATTCTACTCTTTGATATTTCAAATTTTAACAAGTTTCCACCCCACCCCCAAAATCAAAGCTTAATTTGCCTATACAAAACCTCTCCCTACAAGTCCTAGTTCTTTCCCTGAATTCTAAAGTCTTAAGTTTATTGATCTTTGAGATGGCAGTTTTAGAAAATAATCATTTTCTCTTTTGTTTCCATCTTATCTTCCCTGAGGCAAATGTCCCCAGTTCTTTCAAGCAATTCTTATTTAACATTGGATTGAGCATCTTCATCATCCTCCTTGCACCATTCTTGATGTTGTCCATCAACAATTTTTGTAACAAGTAGTGCCCAGAACCAAACCAGGTCTATCCTGGACAAAGTACAGCATGGTTATCTGTTACTCATTATTCTTGGGAGCTGTACCTCTCCTTATAAATCTTAAAACTTTATTAGCCTTTTTGATTATTATATGCCATTTTCAATCACATTGTGCTTGTGATCCATTTAAACTCAGATGTTTCCAGACATGCTGTTGTTCAGCCCAATCTCCTTAATCTTTTCTAATGAAGTTGACATTTCTTTTAAACTTAAGCAGGCAACAGAGCATAGTGAACAGATATCTGTTGTGAAGCCAGAATGAGCTGGATCAGAGTTCTGTCTTTGATACCCACTGGTTATATGACAGTGGGCTGTTCTCTCAGCCTCTCAGACACAAGCCATTGATAATATACATACACAGATATATGCATACATACATAGATATAAATCTATATGCATGTGATATGTAATTAAGTTAATATATAATTCCACATAGGGTCAGTCAAATGTGTCTGGGGCTTTCCTTAGAAAACTTATTTCAAGTTAAAAAAAGCCCAGTGATGATTACTTTGTGTGTCAACATTCATCCTTGCTACTTTCTTCTTCTTGTTCTCCTGTTTCTCTTCATCTTCATTAGCTTCTTCCTTTTCCTCCTCCTCTTCCTTTTCCCCAATATTCTTTCTCCTCCTCCTCCTCCTCCTCCTCCTTCTTCCTCTTCCTCCTTCTTCTCCTTCTTCCTCCTCTTTTTCCTCCTCCTCTTCTTCTTTCTAAAATGTTCATTTTTCAAGATACAAAATGTACCTTTAATATGACAGTTAAGTGAAACATTTTCAGAAACAGAGATCATAAATTTTTAGAATTAAAAGATATCTTGTAGATCATTTAGTTTAACTCCAGCATGCTATAGATCAGTGAATTGAAATCTAGAGATATTAGATGATTTCTTCAAGGTTAAATCACTGACATAATCCATCCTAGGACCCAGGCTTTCTGCTGCTGAAATTAACTCTTTTTCTATTAAATCAGACAATCTCATTTGTCAAAGGGTTAACAGAGTTTTTTGTTTTGGTCTGTTTTTGGCAACAGAAGCAAATTTCATATTTTAAATATTCAGTACATGCATTCAACTTAAAATAAAATATGCCTGCCTTTCACGGCTTAATGGCTGTAAGGAAAGGACCTATATTCTTTATTAAGTTCCATAAGTGATAAAATTGCTGAATTTTTCAAATATATTTTAGGTCTGTTGCCCAACAATATAATAATGATAATAATATGATGTCAGAATAGTGTTATATATTATGGCAAAACTAATAACCTCCGGGGTGCTCAACTTCCATGAAACTCATTTCATATCTCATCCATTATGGAGGATCTGTGAAAAATAGTTCACCATTTCCCTTCTGTGTTATTGGACAATTCAGTCCAGCCACACAAATAAAAAACAAATTTAGCAAAAGATCTGAAATGATCATTTTTAGAGAGCAAAATTTGTGAAGTATGCTTCCTAGTTTTAAAAATATCTCCATAATAATGCTCTTTAAGTTAATAATAGAGGTAGGAGCCACATTCAAGTATTTTCCTTTATCTTTGAAAGTCAATATCTTCTTTTGAATCATACTCAAACAATTCAGCACTTATTAAATGCCTAGTATTTGCCAAACACTGTGTTAAATAATGGAGGAAGTTATTGTTAGACAAGACATGGTACCAGAGCCAAAGAGTTTATTATCTAGGTTGACATTATTCTTTATATACAAACACACATTTTATATTTAGGAATTTAAGATACTACTGTTGTGGATGCTCTCCTTCCAACAGATTGTAACCCTTCACCCCATAGGAATCATTCATGGGTAAACCCACTGATGGATGGTCTTCTAGATAAGAAGCTCTCTTAAGTTAGCTTGATTGATTTTCAATGACAGGCACAAAGTGCCTTCCTGGTCATATCCTACTCTATTTTCCAGCTTGTTGAGTTTATCACTCACCTAACACAGACCCCGTGCATTCAGGGTCTCATTCCCACTTTGAGAAAGCATCAAGGACAGCCTTAGGGAAGATGGTCTTCTCCTTTTGATTTTAAATCCTCAAAAAAGAATTTATCAAAAGTTAAACTTTATCTAAGACACTTTCTGTATCTTTAGATAGGTTCTGGGATTGCAAAAATGACCATGATACAATCCCTGCCCCTAAGGAGCTGCTACACTTCCAACAGCAGTATGTTGTCATGAAAGTACACAGGACCCAGAGGCCAGAAAGGCTGAATTTGAGTCCTGCCTCTGCAATTTATTAGCTTTGAGAAAAATCATTCACAGTTTTAGATCCAGAAAAGATTTCCAAGGTCAACTAGCTCAGCTCCATCATTTCATACACAATACAACTGAGACTGATGTAAGTAAGTGATTGGCCCAAGAGATACTCAGATATATAAATATATATATATATATATATATATATATATATATATATATATATATATATATATATATATATAATGACAAAAGGCAAAGATTTTATCCATGTTCATGTGACTCCTGACGTTCAGTCCTCTAACTCCAAATTCAGAATTTTTCTCACAACAACAAAGCTGTGAGTCATTTTTCATTTGTATCATCTCTTCATGTCCCCATTTGGGGCTTCCTTGGCTGAGATGCTGGACTGTTTTGATATTTATTTCTTCAGCTCATTTTACAGATGAGGAAACATCTCTCTATCCACTGTGAAACCTAGCTACCCCTTCTTTTCACAAGTCTAGACTTCAATCCCAAAATTCACTTACTTTCCCTCAACCTCAGTTTCCTTAAGTTTAAAATAAAGATAGTTACAGTAAGTTTTCAGAGTGAACATGAGAGATAAATGCTATCACAAATATAAAGGGCTTTGGAAACAAAACTTTAAGAAGCTATTAAATATTATGAAAAAAATTGTATGATAGCATAGAAGTAATAGGGAGCTGTTGAAACTTCTTTTTCAGTGGTGTGGTGGTCAGATCTGTGTTTAGAAATGTTCATTTATCAGTATACTGGAAGATGAATGACAAAACAGAACCACTGGAAGAATATAAGTCTCAGCTGTTTTTATTGCTATTATTACTGTTAGTATCATTAGCCCATCTGCTGAAATCACCCTTTCTGCAGCTCTTGCTCATTACTCCCAGTTCTTCTGTTATTTATGACAAAATTATTAGAGATGGTATGGTTTACAGTTCATGGTGACCGTAGATGGGTTTGCATTTTCATTGCTTATAAACATTTTTTTCTTTTAATGATGGAAGAATATGGCTTCCCTAAGAATGATGATGAGACAAGAATTTTATGCATTTCTCACTGAAACAATGGATAATTTGGAGGCTACTGTTAGCAGAATTTTAATTTGGAGTGAGTCCTTCCAAGATTTGTGACATGATAGCGGGAAGCTTTTTTTTTTTTTTTCCTATTTCCTTTTTTAAGAATTTGTATGAGATCTGTCAGTGAGCTCTAGTCTTTTGACAGAGTTAAAAAAAAAAACTAAAGAAAAAAAGAGTGAATCAACTTCATAACCCCATTTTGGAGAAAATTAAGGTCCCAAACCTTTCACCTCTTACTGACAGCATTATTGATTTTGGACAGAAAATCTAATATGCCCTTTACTCATGTTTAGGAGAGAACTATAGGATTTACTTCTAATATGTTTTCCATCTTCGAAAACAATCCCATATTAATATTCCTAAAAGACAGATATGGCCGTGTCAGTCCACTTGTCAATTCAGTTCATTGTTTGAGAAATTCATTATTGCCCAAACAATATAGCACAAATTACTATTTGGCATTTGAATCCTTTCTCAGTTTATCTTTCCACACATATGTGTTTCTTCATCTTGAGCTTGGACTTCTACCCAAACTGACATACTAGATATTTACTTTATATGCCATTCTATGTCCCAAATCCATCCCCTGACACCCAATTGCTATTGTCTGGCCTTTTAAGAATATTTTCTATACTCACTGTATGTATCTAGTCGTTCACTTCTTGTCTTCAGTAGAATTTAGCTTTCTTGAGAGCAGGAACTATTTTTTGCCTTTTTTGGTAAAATTCTGTGTTTAGGAAATTCCAATAAATAATAAGCATTTAATAAATATTTTTTGATTTATTAACTAGACAGCCACCTTGTAATGTAGACCTAAGACCAAGTTCTAGATTACTTAACATTTTCAACTTTGTAATCCCGACATTCCCCTTCCCTCCACCTCCAAATCATTCAAGTACCTAATCATTATTCTGATTAGTATCTTATGTAGCCCATAATACCAAGACCAGATCCAGTCACACTTCACTGTACATACTGTGCCCATATTATCAACAGATTTTCTACTACCATAGATAAACCACCCATGCCATACTAATCCCTAATTGAAATGACTTTTCCTTGGAGGCAAACACTCTCTTTTTAAAATTTGCTTCTCTAGGGCACATCATGATATTTAGAACATTGTAAGTGCCTAATAATTTTTTTTAATTCAACTGCATTTTATTTTCAGATTTGAATTATTTCCTTCTCTCTTTTCCCCCTATTCATTGATAAGACAAGAAATACAGAATCCTTTAAAATATATATAGGTATGGAAAATAATTTTCCACATTATTTATGTAAGAAAGAAAGCAGGAGAGAGAAAGAGAAAGAAGGAAAGAAATTAGAAAGAAAGTAAAGAAGGAAAATTCTGGAAAAAGAAAGAGATGAAAATATATTTTCATTTTCATACTGAATCCATCACTTTTCTTTGGGGAGGTTAGATAGCATGTTTTATCATGAGTCCTCTGGACTTGCAATCGGCCACTGTGTTGATCAGTTACTAAATCAGTTACAAAATCATCTTTATAATATTGTTCTCACTATATTATAAATTATTTTCCTATTTAGTCTGATTTAATGTTGCATCAATTTATAGAGGTCTTTGAAACTATTTTTTCTGAAACTATTTCCCTTATTTTTTAAAGTACAATAGAATCCTATCATATTCATATAATACAACTTGTTCAGCCATTCCCTTATTGATGGATATCCTCTCCATTTTTATTTCTTTATCACTAAAACAAGAGCTAATATAAATATATCTGTATATATGGTTCCTTTCCCTCTCTCTTTGATCATTTGGGGATATCATTCCACTGGTTGTATTATGATGGACACAAGGTGTGTATAGTTTAATAGCTTTATGGCATAGTGCCAAATGGCTTTCCAGAATGGTTGGACCTGTTCACAGATCCACTAACAGTGCATCCACATATCTATTTACACATGTCCCTACAATAATTTGTAATATTCTATTTTATTATCTTATAAAATATAATAAATGTGAAATCTTATCTCAAATTTTGTTTTCTATCTCTATTAATGATTTAGAAACTTTTTTCTCATAAACTATTGATGTTATTCTCTATAAACTGCTATTCATATCCTTTTACCATTTATCAATAAGCTAATGGATTTGATTATTATAAATTGCATTCAATTCTTTATATAGTTTAGAAATCAGACAGATGCTTAGGAAAAAAAATCTGTTGCAAAGAATGTTTTTCCCTAGTTTCCTATTTTTCTTCTAATTTTAAGTGCAGCATCTTGTTTCTGCAAAATTTTTAAAAATATGTAATCAAAATTATCAATTTCATCTCTTATGAATCACTCTATCTCTTGTTTGGTCATGAACTCTTTCCTTATTCATAGATATGGCAGTGAATTTTTTCCATGTTCCACTAATTTACTTATGATACCATATGTTTCAGTCAGGTCGACATTTTGAGTTTATCTTCATGTACGGTATGAGGTCTACTTTCTGCTACACTACTTTCCAGTTTTCTCAACAACAACAACAAGTTTTTGTCAAATAATAAGTTCTTAATCCAATATTTGAGATCTTTGGGTTTATCAAGCACTGTGCCCATGCTTATTTGCTAGAGTTGGACTGTCAATAATTTTTAGAACTCATTATTTGTGCATAGGAACTCCTGGACAGATGATAATAGAGATAAATCTTCGATCAGATATTTACTGTCTGTGTATATTACTTCAATCACTTAGTATCTCTGAGTCTCAGTTTTCTCATTTGTAAAATAAGGGGATTAAGCTTGGTGGTGTTTAAGAGTTCTTTCCAGTTTTAAACATATAACCTATAGTCCTATGGTCTCTCTCTCTCTCTTTTCCTACCTCTACCATATAGATTTGAAAGATAACTTGTAAAACGAGCTCTAGAGGAGTGATGAAGGTTTGAGAAATGTATCATTAGGTGAAGGAAATGAACCCAGTCTTTTTTTTTTAATTTTTATTTAATAATTACTTTATATTGACACTCGTTTCTGTTCTGATTTTTTTTCCCTCCCTCCCTCCACCCCCTCCCCTAGATGGCAAGCAGTCCTTTATATGTTGGATATGTTGCAGTATATCCTAGATACAATATATGTTTGCAGAACCGAACAGTTCTCTTGTTGCATAGGGAGAATTGGATTCAGAAGGTATAAATAACCCGGGAAGAAAAACAAAAATGCAGATAGTTCACATTCGTTTCCCAGTGTTCCTTCTTTGGGTGTAGCTGCTTTTGTCCGTCATTTATCAATTGAAACTCAGGTCTCTTTGTCAAAGAAATCCACTTCCATCAAAATATGTCCTCATACAATATCGTTGTCGAAGTGTATAATGATCTCCTGGTTCTGCTCATTTCACTTAGCATCAGTTCATGTAAGTCTCGCCAGTCCTCTCTGTATTCATCCTGCTGGTCATTTCTTACAGAACAATAATATTCCATAACATTCATATACCACAATTTACCCAGCCATTCTCCAATTGATGGGCATCCATTCAGGAAATGAACCCAGTCTTAATGACAAGAGGAAGAATATGGGACCTCTGGACACATGGGGATGAAGGTCGGAGGAAGTAATATAAAGGGAGTGGGGGAAAGTAGTTATGTAAGATCAGATACGAAGGAACTTCATATCAGAGAAAGCTAATATCATATGTAGCAAAGGTTCAAACTGAATGTAACACAGATAATTGAAAACAAATTGGAATAGATTATTATTATGAATCATAGAAACTGTGTAAATAACTGGAATTTCTGTAAGTAGAAGAGTATAGTAAGGTGGAAGGAAGGAATTAAACAACTCCATGGGTTCATGTGCAAGTCCTTTCTGTATTTTTTTTTACTGTATAAAAGTTTATTTTTGTTTAATTTTAGAGCACTACAAGCCTGAGTGTTTGTAAGGGCCAAATGATGGCTGCATTAGAAGTGCGAAAAATAAAATCAATGGTAAACTTCCGAGTACTCTTCTAGCTGGTTGTAAACCAGCCAGAGAAATTTGTGAAAGGCTTTCAAATTGTGCTCATGATCCTCATGTCAAGAGAAGAGACTCTGATAAAAAATAGAGATAAAAAATAGAGATCGATGTATTATGTACATATGTGAAAATATTCAAATGATGTAAATTCATCATAGTGGGGTGGGTAGAGTGTTGGATGTGGATTCAAGAAGTCTACAGTTAAATATGTAGGTAATACTTATTAACTGAATGATGACCATCCAACTTATTAACTTCTCTGAATCTGATTCCTTATCTGCAACATGAGAATAAAGCACATTTATAGTGCCAACTTTATAGGATTATTATGAAGTTTAAAAGAGGCAATGAGCTTAACGTATCTTAAAGCACTATATACAATATCAGTGGTTATAATAAGACTTGTGGCCTGAATATCTCCAATAAGAAAAAGAATTACCAAATAATTTTTTTGAGTGACATAGCATATACTTCAGCTGTCACTTATGCCTCCACATTGCCTACTGTTTCCAGAGTCCTCAGGGGCTCTGGTTTATACCAATTAATTAAACAACACCAAGCTCTATAATGAAAACTCAGGAACCAGAGCAGCCACTCGGAGAATGGATTGAAATTCTCTAAGGTTAAGGAAGGTTGAGAAAGAACTATGGGTACCCCGCATTTTCAGCTTGGGTGTCAGATTCTCTGAGGGAGGCTGCCAGAAAGATACAGTGCTGGGAAGGATTTCTTTATGAATTCCTGGCATTAGGTATTGAATTATGCTATTGATTGATTGATTAAAGAAGTAATCTTCATTGCTAAATGACATTTAAACCAAGTAGGTGACGCAGGCTGGCAATGAGGATATTTTTGTTGTTGTTGTTGCTGATGGCTTAAATTTGGCACAAAAATTAGATATAGATATAGATATTAGATATAGATATTTTTTAGAGCTTTTGACAATAGAATTCCAAGTACTGAGAAAATATTTCCTGAATCAGCAGGGGTAGCACAAAGTAATTGGATTTTATAAATTGATTGTCTAGTCGATCAATCAACAATTATTTATTAAGTATCTATTCTATTCAGTGCTTTGTACTAGGCACTGAAAATGCATAGGGAAAAATGAAAAAAGTCCCTGCTCTCAAAGAGCTTACATTCCACCATCAATAAATATTCATTGAAATATGATTTCATTATTGTTTTAAAATACTCAATTTAAAAAACAAATAAAAAAATAACATTTTTTGAAATGTTTAATTTTGATGTACTGTATCTTGATGGACGATTTAAGAATAAAACTAATAAAGTCTTCCTATTTCTTGTTTGTCTTGGGCATGCTGGTGTGGATGGAGAGGCAGGGGACTTGAGTTCAATTCTGGCCTCGGGCGCTAATTGTGTGACCCTGGACATGTAAATTAACCCTGTTTTCCTCAGTTTCCTCATTTGGAAAATGAGCTGCAGAAGGAATTGGGAAACCACTCTAGTATCTCTGCTAAGAAAACCCTAAATGGGGTCATGAAGAGTTGGATATGTCTCAAAATGATTGAAACAACAATACCATCTGATTTGTCATGAGTAG
Organism: Antechinus flavipes; assembly: GCF_016432865.1. NCBI lineage: Eukaryota > Metazoa > Chordata > Mammalia > Dasyuromorphia > Dasyuridae > Antechinus > Antechinus flavipes. Next base: position 63,998,783 of record NC_067403.1, on the reverse strand, counting down.
AGAATAGAAATAGTCTCTGTGATTTGGTCTCTCGAATCGGGAAACTATCTTTATCAATACAGGTGTGTACCTTGTTTGCCACTTTTAATTTTGGGGTATAAATAAGTTCTGGAAAATCACACAATTATTATATGTTAGAGAAGTCGCTTGAATCCAGGACTAACTCCAAGGTTAGTTGTCTATCCATTATCTATCATATTTCTTTTCACTCATTGAAACTGAGATGAAATTTGGAAGCCTTTAACACAACTCTCAATTGAACATTGGAATTGATTTGATCCTCTTCAAAAAATTAAAAAAAATAAACTTTCAAGTCACTTCCCATTACAACTAGTTGGGATGTGCCTACTAAGAACCATGCTTCTGGCTTCATGAGTGATCTTCATTTTGTTTTCTTTACTGGTACCCTTCCTTGTCTTGTCTGTTATTTTGCAGCACATAATTAGATTTTAAAAGTAACATTTACTGTGGTGTGAAATAAACTCAAGGTAGAGCAAAATAGAACTAAATTAATTTAAAAGTGCAGTCTTACATAATTCAATTAGGTTAGAATGAGTATAAAATATTAACACTTCTTCCAGGCAGTCCCTTTTGGCCCTTGTATTCTGCTCCATTGACCTCTCTTCTCAGCCTATAAACTCAAGGTCTTTAATCAGTGTATTAGGCCACCTGATTTCCACCCTCTGTCTAAGATGACCTTTCCTTTTTTAGTCCATTGGGTTCCTCAAGAAAAAAAGCTCTCCATAAAATCACAAAATGTTAGAATTAAAAGGGAGTAAAGAGATTCTTTTGTCCAGCATCCATATTTTATAGACAAGGTAAGTGAATTCCTGCGAGGATAAGTGCCTCCCCAAGGTTACACAGTTAGTAAGAAAGTAAAACATTGAAATCCAGGTATTATAATTTCAAACACAAGGGTGATTCTTTTTCCAATGAACTATTATGTTTTGTTTTACTCTCTCTCTCTCTCTCTCTCTCTCTCTCTCTCTCTCTCTCTCTCTCTCTCTCTCTCTCCTTTCTCTACCTCTCTGTCTCTGTCTTTCCTCCCCATCCTTCACACTGCTTAGTGCACAAGAAGTATTTAATAAATCCTTGTTGGTTGATCACTTAATTGTCTGGGCTTCAGGTTGTTTCCATTTGACCTCAAATGAAAATCACTGCTTTCCCCTTGGCTCTTCCCCCCAAAATCCTGTCTAACATAACAATAGTATGCATTTCAATAGTTAAATACAAGTGAATTCAATTAAAATATCATTTATTAAGCATATATTATGTCTTTACTAAGGATTGGCAAGCCAAACACAGATAGAAAATCATTTTGTCCTCTGGAATTCAATATTCTTTCTGTCCTACTATTCCATTTCTCCTATTTTGTTCTCACTTCATCTTCTTCCCCAATAAATCTTTCCAGAGTTCTCTTTATGATCTTCCCCAGAATTATTTTGATAAGAAATCCATTCTTAAAGAAAGTACATTTACCAAAAGACCTTTTTGAGATTTTTCCAGTCAGGCAATGACTTGATAAACCTCAAATCATTCAGTTCAAAGTCATGTTTTATTATTATTGTTGTTTCTAATATGTGCCAGGCAGTGCATTAAATCCTGGGAACACTAAGATGCAAATCAAAGAGTTACTTTGAGTCACAACTTTGAATGAGTAACTCATTTTGATTATTAGAAATACCCAAATTAACTACAAAGGACCTACAAAGAAAGACATTGTCTGCATTAGAGAAAGAAATGATAAATAGAAGTATGTATAGAATGATTTCACAAACATTGTGTGTGCATGTGTGTGTAATGGTCTAATGGTCACCATCTCTAGAGTGGAAGGGAGAAGAAAAAAGGGAAAAATAACAGAAAAAAAAAGGTTTATGATATCTTTATTATATGTTTAAAAGGAATAGCACATTATACATAATAAATTTACAGTTTCATGTGCAATCATCTTTTTCATAAAGTTCTACTATTAAGGAAATGCTTATTTTATTTCATAATTTCAAATAAAATAAATAAAATATTGCTAATGTGAAAAATTGTTTTGCTTAGCTATATTTTTAACAAGAGCTTTATTTTTCCTCTTGCTTTCTTAATTGAGGGGAGTGGGAGAGAAAGGAAGCTGATCTTTCTTTGACAATAAGATAAAATTTAATTCTATGCTCAGAGATCTCATCATCTGACTGTAGGTGGGGTGGAAAGAGACCACTAGTGTCAAAGGACAAGGAATGACATGAATGGAAGGAAAAAGGACATAATAGTAGATGGCCAACAGCATGGAAATAGTGACTGTTTTTAATTTAATCTGGAAAACTAAATATTAAACTTAAGCCATTGGCTAAAAGGCAAACAACAAGATAAAATTTAAGAAAAAAAAAGCATCTTTAATGATCTTTACCAAATTTTAAGAAGTCATGTTTAAACTTTAGTTTCTGGGGTCATCTCTGGTTTTAAAGGGTTTTTCCATTGAAAGGTCAGTTACTTTGGCCTATTTCATATGTAAGGTTTCACCTTGACTAGCTACACATACCTTGATGATGGTAGATGTCTATAGAATTGTATATAGTAATATAGGTATCACTGTCATTACACTAATTTATTTCAATGCATACAATAAGGCTTCATTATTATTTTAATAGCCACATGGGAGATTTTGGTAATTTAAAAATATTGAATTAAAATCATTTCTTAGTTTGAGGAGAATTTGTGGGAAAGAATCATTAAATATCAACTATATATGAGAATCTAGACTTAATTTTTTCACAAGTTAATTTTCTTCTTGATTAAAAAGGAATGATATTTTTATTGCTATTGATAATGAAAGAAATTACATTTGCTAAGATATGAAAAATATGTATCAATTATCAAAGAAAAGATGAACATATATTAAATCTATTAATAATTTAATAACGGAATAAAATAAGTTTTTATTGTACTCTTTGTTATTTGAACTTTTCTTTCCCTTTCTTTTCCTTCCTTTTTTTACTTTGCTTCCTTTCACTTACTTTTTATTTTCATATCTTCCTTTTCTTTCTCTTCTTTTCGCTTCCCTTCTCTTCACCTTCATTCTTCCTTTCTTCCCTTTCTCCCTTTGTAACTAGAAAAATACTAACCTAAGGGTTATTGTTGCCTATTTTGCTAAGACATGAACTCTGTTCCTTTAACATTTTAAATATATGACATGAAGTAAATGTTCTTCAGAAAACTCTAAAAAAATAAAAGCTCATTAGTAAAGAAAATATAATGACCCAAAGCAGATTTTTCAATGCAAAAGCCTACCCCAGCCTTTATGAATCCTCGAAAGTATTAGCATTTAAACCATGTGTAGAAGTTTAAGGATTAATCACTAGCAATAATATTAAGCTTGTCCACAGAACTTAACCAGTGTAACATTTCTTCTCAATAGCTCTTTTTCATATCAATTTAGACTTTGACATTTCTTTTTGTTTTCTTTTTTTTAAAGCAAGTTTCACTTTTATCTACATATAAAACTTCTTTAATGGAAATTACCCATATGCCATACCGTGTATGCTTGAATTCTTTTGCATTTGCTTAATAGCTTTATTTCGTGATTTAAGGAGACTTTGGTAAGGGCAAAACAGTCAAACAATATTGCAATAACATAGTGGTCTTAAAAGGGCATGCAACAACAAAACCTTCATCTATGGCCTTTTAAAATTGATAAACAAGTAGTATATTATGCAGCAAGTCAGGCTCCAATCCAGTTCACCAAGCTCATTTTGTTGATGACATACACAGGCTTTTTCTTAACAAGCTACCATAGCAGTATTTCCATTTAATAGAATCTGATCCATTTTCATCAACTGGAAGAATAAAAGTTGACAGGGCCTAGGTGGATATATGTGTGGAATTTCCCAATTCAAATTCCTTTAAATTCCAATCATGAAACTATTAAAAACATGGTATATTCTTTAATTTATAAAGAAATGACTCCAGCTGTTCCATTATGCATTGCAACTATTCAGGGATTTGCCTCACGTCAGGGCAAGCATATGCTTTTTCAGAAAACATTTTCATAAACATTCAGATATTACCATCTTTTTAAACTCAAGGAAAAGTACTGTCTATTAATTAAATAATTGTTTAGGAGAGTTTTCAAGGCAATTAGTTGGCACAGTATAGTACAAGGCCTGAAGTAAGGAGGCTTATTAGCTGTGTGACTCTGGACAGGTAACTTAATCCTGTTTGCCTCAGTTTCCCCATCTGTAAAATGAGCTGGAGAAAAAAAAATGGTAAACCACTTCAGTATTGCTACCAAGGAATTCCCAAATGGGGTCAAGAAGTCTGGGACAAGCCTGAAAAGACTGAAGAATTTCACATAGAAATTTCTATGTGAAAAACAATTAGTAGCGATTACTTTAAAGAAATTTGGGTCTCAACCTGTGTGTGTGTGTGTGTGTGTGTGTGTGTGTGTGTGTGTGTATGAGAGAGAGAGAGACAGAGACAGAGAGAGAGGAGAGAGAGACAGAAAGAGACAGAGAGAGACAGAGACAGAGAGAAAGAGAGAAACATAGACAAACAGAGACAGACAAAGACAGAGAGATACAGAGACAGAGACACAGAAATGTGCAGAGAGACAGAGACAGAAAGAAAGGGGAGACAGACAGACAGACAGATAGACACAGACACAGACACAGATACAGACAGAGAGACACACAAAGAGAGAAAGAGACAGAGAGAGACAGAGAGGAGAGAGACAGACAAAGAGAGAGACAGAGACGGACAGAGAGACAGAGACAGACAGAGAGATAGAGACAGAGAGAAAGAGAGAGATAGAGAGAGGAGAGAGAGAGAAAGAAAGAGAGAGAAGAAGAAGAAGAAGAAGAAGAAGAAGAAGAAGAGAGGGGAGAAAGAAAAAAAGAGGAGAGAGAGAGAGAGAGAGAGAGAGAGAGAAGGGAGAGTGGGAGGGAGGGACAGAGAGTGGGAGGGAGAGAGAGAAGGAGAGAGAATAGACCACAAGTCCATAAACCATTGTTTATAGGTCATTTCTTTTTTTTTTCTCTTAGCATAACTAATAGATAGAAATGTGGCTTTAAAATCTAGCTCAGTTTTGGATTTTCTCACTAGTATGCTCTTATGAAGTTATAACTAATAAATATACCTCAATCAAAATTTTAACTGATTTTGAAACTTTAAACATGTTCTTTGATGAAGGGACTAATTAAGTTAAATTAGATAGCTATTGGTATTTCACTAGCTTAGATAATAATATGCTATGTCAGACTTCTGCAGCATCTGGTATAAGATTTATGTCAGTGGAGCTTACTTTTTATTTTTAGAGAATCTTCTTTGGGGTAATAAGACTGAATTACAGGGGCCTTACAAATCTCATATTAATTGATAAGGAAACTGAGGCATGATCAAGTTAATTGGTTGTCATACAGATGCTGAAAAAGCATATAGATAGTGAATTTCAGTGCCTTGTTTCACACAACTTCTCTCTGTAGCTAAAGTTGGTTCTAAAAATGTCCATTATATCCTGGAAGACATAGTGGTATTGATATTTTATTTTTAATAGTATTTTATTTTTCCCAGTTAGATATCAAGAAAATATTTAGCATTTATTTTTACAAGATTTTGAGTTGCTATTTTTTCTCCCTCTCACCACCCCTTCCCATTTTTTGAAGATAGTAAACAGTTTGATGTAGTTTATACATGTACTATCATGTAGAACATATTTCCAGATTAATCAAAGTTGTGAAAGATGAAACAGATTAAAAGGGGGAAAACATGAGAAAAAATTAAGTAACTGGGAAAAAAGGCTTTGACCTGCACTCAGAATCTATCAGTTCTTTTGCTGAATATGAATAGCATTTTCATTTCTACGTCCTTTGTAAGTCTTGGATGATGGTGTTGATGAGTTGATCCATTCATACGTTATTGTCACACAATGTTCCTGATACTGTGTATAAAGTTTCCCTGGTTCTGCTCATTTCGCTTTGCATCAGTTCATACAAGTCTTTCCAGGTTTCTCTGAAATCTGCCTGTTCATCACTTCTTATTGCACAATAGTATTCCATTACAAAAATGAATGCTAAAAATATAAAATAAAAATACCATATCTTGTTTAGCCACTCCCCAACTGAAGGACATTTCTTCACTTTTCCAATATATTGCCCTTACAATAAAAGACTGTTATAACTATTTTTGGACTTGTAGATCCTTTTCCCTTTTTTATGATTACTTTGGGACATAGATCTAGTAGTAGTAGTAGTATTGCTAGATCAAAGAGTATACATAGTTGTTTGCCCTTTGGGCATAGTTCTAAGTTGATCTCCAGGATGTTTGGAATAATTCATAACTTCACCAACAATGCATTAGGGCCTCAATTTCCCTAGGTCCTTTCCAACATTTATGATTTTTTGGTCTTATTAGCCAACCTGATAAGATTTGAGGTGTATTCTCAAATTTGAATTTTTCTAATCAAAAGGGAATTAAAACACTTCTTCATTTGTCTTTAGAAAGATTTAATTTCCTCATGTGAAAATTTCCTTTTCTTATACTTTGAACTTTATCAATTGGGGGATTGGCTTGTATTCTCATGATTTGACTCAGTTCTCTGTTTCTGTCTCTCTGTCTTTATCTCTCTTTCTCTCTGTCTCTTTCTTTGTTTCTCTGCCTTTCTGTCTGTCTGTCTCTCTGTCTTTTCTCTCTCTCTCTTTCTCAGAGATACGTGATAAAAATAGTGTTTCCCAGGACATTGATATTTTTGTGAAAAAATTAGCTCATCATATTGGACAGGAAATTCTGTCCATTCTATCCTATTAGAAGAGAGGAACATAACCTATAACTTTATATGTATGAAGGAGATTCCTCAGCTTGGGAATCAATGCATGTCAACAAGTTTTCTATAACTTAATTTGAGAGATTTTTCTATATTCACAAAGTAAATTTAATCTGCAGTTTATGAATATTTTAATTTCTTGACACAATTGTATTTCAATAGATTATTTTTATTTGCATTTCTACATATTTTATTCATTAATAAGCATTATTCTGATAAAAGATCCATAGGTGACATGAGACAAGCAAAGAATCCCATGACATCAAATGATTAAGAATCCTTAGGCAATATTGATGGGTCAAGTGAATTGTTTAGGGTCACATAGCTTCCATGTGTAAGAAAAAGACTTTAAACTCAATTCATTCAACCTTGGAGACTTGCTCGTTATGTACTTTGCCATATTATTTCTCTAGATTTAAAACTTTAAGAGGGTTTAGAGGTCATCTACTCTTAATTTTGTAAATCAGTTCCAGAATGGCTAATTGACTTATAAAGAGTTGAGACCTAAAATGAAGGTTATTCTCAAATAATATATTCTCATATTCTCAGATTTGAAGCCAGTATTTTGTTCAAAAAGTATTTGTAAAATTCCTGAATTGTAAAAATGCAAAGGAAGCAACACACACACACAGGCAAACATTTGCACAGGCAAATAGAAAAAAAAATAAATATGAAGTAATGAGAAGGCAGTAGTATTAAGATCTCATGGAATTATGGAAAACTTCTTGTAGGAGAGAATACTTGAACTGAGTTAAGCTTAAGAAGAGAGTGCTTGTTTCTAAAGGTCAGAGATGAAGAAAGGAAACATTAGTTTATAGAGTCAGTTCATTAAGTAAATCACCTAGAAGGGAGATGGAATGTCATGTGTTCATGAGTAAGCCAGTTGAGAAAATTGGGGTGAAGAAGGAAAAGATGGGGAAAACATTCATTAAATGTCTGCTATGTTTTAGATATTGAGGTAAGTGATTTACAAATAGAATTCCATTTAAACAGGTGCATCTTCTAGAGCAGCTTGAGAGTACCTTTTAATTTTTGTTTTTGCTTTAAATAAAAAAGAAAAACTTTTAAGTTAAAAAATTAAATGAAAATTAAAACAGTGATTTTTAAATCCTGAAATCCCATCAAAATGAAAGCTCCTTGAGGATGGAGACTATTATTTTTTTTCTTTTCTTTTCTTTTTTTGTCTTTTACTCCTCAGTTTCTAACATAGTACATCCAATAAAATAGAAGTTTATTATTTTTTCTTAAATTTTACTGAATGTAAATTTCCTTTTATGCTCCTTAGGGGCTGTTACTATTCATTGTTGCCATTATAGTTCTCACAGCTTTAAAATAATATTTATGAAAATATGCCTTTTAGAAGTAAGTAAATCAGGTGGTACTGCTCTAGAACTAGAAGAAACTCCAAAGGCCATATCACACAACCCCTTCATTTTTCATGTTAAAAAAACAAAGACCAAGAGAAAATAAGTGATTTTTTCTCAAATTTTCAGACAGTCCCTGTGAAAGGTAAGGATTCTAACTAAACATTCTAATTTCTATATCTTTTTATGTCATATATTACTACTTTGTCTCAGCATTGATGGTTTGATGCTTCAATCTTCCAAATCATCAAATACTCTACATTTGCAAAGTTCTCTGTATTACATGTTAATTATTATGATTATGTTCCTAATAGCAATTACCAACAAAAAGTTTTTTCCTTACAGAGAGACACAGTTGCATAAACACATTCTTTCTGAACCTAATGCTTCTGCAGATTGTGAATGAACAATTTTATAGCTTTAAAAATGTGGCTCGCCTCCCTCAGCTTTGAGATCACATAATAATTCCTTTGTTGTTTTAGACAAAGCAGCCTGGTTCCTGCTACAATCAAATTGTCCTGAACCTTTCTTAAAATAATCAAATAAAAATATATGTATCTATGCATGCATGCATGTATGTATAAATATATTTACATCTCTAGTTTAGGTGCAACTGTCTTAGTCTGTATTTCCTACTGTGGGGAAACTCGTTCTACATCTCCATAAAACACATGGACTTATTTCTTAAGGCTAGAAAGAAAGTATCATATATTATGACCTCGTTCCAGTTAAACATAAAATGTTAATAACTGCAGTTTTATGAATATTTATCATGAGACACAGCCGCTAAAGGACATGTCCTGCTTTGGGTTTTCTGATAGTGTTCCAGAGGCATTATTGTAGCTTCATGTCGATTTGTGAAACCAGTGGAAATTTTTAAAGCAGGGAACTGCCAGAAGAATGCCATAAGGTATTTGTGAAACATTTTTAAAAATTATTTTAAACCTTTCTAGCACTTTGTACAATTTCTTTAATCATGTAGGGTGTAGACTTGAAAAGGGTATCAGGGGCAGAGTTTGGCTTCTTTGGCCAAAGCTCCATGGGATGGAGACAAAAGTAGAACTGGAATTTAGAATAAATAAAATATTTTTCCTGAAAGAAATGTATTAGGAGACCCCACTGCAGACAGCCGGTCTTAATGCAAAGAAGCATGATTTTTTTCAGAAAGTAGTAAAAAATCAAAATCCCAGAACTTCCACCTTTCCCCAGGACACGGGCCAGACGGCAGCATTTCTTCTCTTTCTTGTCTTTCCATGACAAGCCTTTTTCTGCATGTGATCAATTTTCCAAGCAAACTTTGCCCAGAGTTGAAAGAGGGAGAACTCGAAGTCCAGATGAATGATAATGAGCATTGTGGAAGGAGCAGTAAAACCAGGTCCGTGGTCCCGGCCGCCGGGCCCGAGAGCTGCAGGAGTTAATTGTGCGAATGGTAATGAGCCCGCGGAGGCAGCAGATGCTCGCGTGCCTTTACAATCCAAATCCCACCAACCAATTCCTCCCCCAGAAACGCGGAGGGACATCTTGGCACCCTGGAGATGGCGATGGACCCAGTGGCAGCCACATGCCACCTGCTAGACCTATTGTCTGAAGAGGGCCCATTACAATAACAAAGTTGTTTGCTGTCCCTCGCGATGACTTTATGGCACCAGCTTTACCATCCTGGAGGCACTGAAAACTAAAAAGGAGGGACACCGGATTCTTTAAAGAGAAACATTTGTACCGAGCACTGTTAACAACTTACTTGGAAAGACTAACGTTCAGTATATGTTGCATATTCTTCTGATAAACCAGACCTGCCCTTTTCCTTTACAACTCCCACTGAGCCTGTTTCAACTGTAGCCTTACATTGTCACATGTTTTCCCATGGCACCGAGGCATAGAGGGAGATATGCTTGTTTCCCTGTAGGAAAATGAAAAGGAGCAGAAATTCAGGTAATTTTGCTATTAACATTTATTTCTAAATGTAAAAAAATGACAGCCCTGCTTAATTTCTTTTCTTTTTTCTTTTTCTTTTTGGCCTGACAATCTCCATCCATAGTCTTCCTTTTCATCTTTTCTTTGCTTTCTCTCTTCTTTTCTCTTTTTCTTGTTCCCTTCCTTCCTTCCATCTTCCCTCCCTCCATTCTTTCCCTTCTTCCTTTCTTTCCTTCCTTCCTTTCTTCTTCCTTCCTTCCTTCCTTCCTTCCTTCCTTCCTTTCTTCCTTCCTTCTTTCTTTTTCTTCCTTCCTTCCTTCCTTCTTCCTTCCTTCCTTCTTTCCTTCCTTCTTTTCTTCCTTCCTTCCTTCCTTCCTTCCTTCCTTCCTTCCTTCCTTCCTTCCTTCCTTCCTCCTTCCTTCCTTCCTTCTTTTCTTCTTTCCCTCTTTCCTTGTATCTCTCCTTTCTCCCTTCCTTCTTTCCTTCCTTCTTTCCTTCTTTTCTTCCTTCCTTCCTTCTTTCTTTCCTTCCTTCCTTCCTTCCTTCCTTCTTTTCTTCTTTCCCTCTTTCCTTGTATCTCTCCTTTCTCCCTTCCTTCCTTTCAATCTTTCTTCTTAGTTTTCTACTTTCCTTCCTACCTTCTTTCCTTATATCCATCCCTCCCTTCCTTTCATCCCTTCCTTCCTTTCTTCCATCCCTTCCATTCTTCTGTTCTTCCTTCTTTCCATCCTCTCTTCTTTCATTTCTTCCTTCTTTCCCTCCCTTCTTCCATCTTTCTTTCCTTCCTACCTTCCTTTCTTCCCTCTTTCCTTCTATTCTTCCTTCTTTTCATCTTTTCTATTCTTTTTCTACTTCTACTTCTTTTCTTCTTTCTCCACCTCCTCTTCTTTCTCTTCCTCCTCCTCTTCTGCTTGCTTCTCTTCTTCCTCCTCCTTCTCTCTCTCTTCCTTTCTTTTTCTTCCTTCTCTACACTTGCTTTCCTTTCTTCCTCCTCCCTTTCCTCTCTTCCTTTCTTTCTTTTTTCTTTCTTTCCCTCAGTTATTCTCTAGTAAAAATCAATTACCTCTCCCATATCAAAGGGCTATGTATGTTTGATGTTTAAGAAAATATTGGGAGCTGCTGATCTTTTCTGTGATTTAGGTTGCTATAATCACAGGATACTGGATGGGCTCTTTCTCAAGGGCACTGTCAAAATCTGAGAACCAAAATTCAGGAATACTCTAACTCTCAGACTAGGTTGTCACTGGATCATTCCTTAGGATGGTGTGTGGTGGCAATTTTTCTAAAGTCTCACATATCTCTTCTGCACGTAGCAGAACTGAAGATCTTGTGAATTAAGAAAAGTAATGCCAGGGGCATGACTGTTAGATACTATGATTTTTTTTATTGGGAGAAATTGTGTGTCCCAGCTCTTCAGGAGTCTCAAGGTAACGATTCATCTTTTACAGATCTGTGCTGGTAATTTGAGATTGATTTCACATGCCAGGGAAAGAAGGTTTAGCTCAAGGGACAAATACAGGGAGTTGATAGCAGATCATATTCTGGCAGATGGTCATGTTTACAACTCCTTAGTGAGAATGTTTCATGTCCTCATGCTCAACCAAAGCTGTCTGAATCCTTACGTTTAAGTTAGATATTATTTCACAAAGAGCTCATTTCTTCTACTGGGTTACATACTAACCATAGGGAATGGGATTACTAGGTAAGACCTTGGTTAAATTTGATTGTTGTGATCAGGAATGAAACTCTTAAACTGAGAAATTTTGCTATTTTCCCAAATAACAGACCTTTGTATGGAACAGTGACAGTTATATGTTGTTTCTGCTCTAGAAGGATGATCATGTAGAGGAAGACCCAAGGTTCTACTGTCTCCTTTTATACCAATAAGCTATGTGGTCCACTTTACTCAGAAGTCAGGGGTAGAGACATGTGGGAGCAACATGCAAGTGCCAAGCAAGCTGTTTATACTGGAATATACTCCTGAATAATAATCATAATTTGATCATAGCCGAACAATTTTGAATTTGAAGCCTTGTAGTAGAGCAATGAGGCAGAGAAGACCATAACAAATGGCACAGTTATTTTTATTATTTATTGGGGGAGGTGCTGATACACATGCTCTGATACTCTTGAGAGACCACAGACAAATGAAGGTTTACTTTAAAAACAAAATATAATGAGACTATTTAAGCAAAGTTTTACCAGACATCTTTACAATGTATTGTTGACTGTACCTAGATACATATACATGGTGCTAGGGTACTAGATCTCAATCTAGATAACTCGTGATTTTGCTCATGAAACTTATATGTGGTAGTGGTTGTTAAGGAAGAATTTTTTTAAAATATTGTTTAAAATTATAGATTATTTGTATTAATGTCACTTCTCAAAATACTACCCCTTCACTTACTTTCAATCGTTCCTTAGAAGAAAGAAATATATTTTAGCAAGACAAATCGATATGTTGACAATGTTTGATAGCATATATGCCTACTTCTGTATTGTAGCTCATTTTCTATCAAGAGGGTGATAAGATCATAGATTTAGAAATGGAAGGAGCTTCAGCTATCACCAAATTCAGTCGCCTTATTTTACAGATGAGGAAATTATAGTCCCCAAAGGATAAATGACTTTTTCAAAGCCAGTCAGGTTATGAGATAAAGTTGCAAATCAAGCCTAAATCTTCTAACTTTGAATGCTCTGCTTATTTCTCCCCTTTTAACTTCATCAGAAGACTATGTTTTCTTATAATATCTCCCAAGCGAAGACTGATCTGTATTTTAATATCTTTTTAGTGTTGTTCCCCTTTTTATTACTGTAGTCATACAGAATGTCTCCAAGGTCTTGGTTCTATTTGAGCTTAGCTAAATTTAAATAGGTTTAAGATTTAGGAATGTCCTGTATTTTATTCTCTTGTTTCTGCTTTCTTTGCTCTGCATTAATTCACATAAGACTTCTGATATTTCTCAATTATATAAGCATCATTTCTTATGGACCAATTATACTCTATTACATTTATATAACAATTTGCTCAACCACTGTCCTGTAGATGGCCATCCATTGGATTTTTAGGTCGGTACTATCTCAAAGATATACTGCTATAAATATCATGCTATATATTGTATGATTTTCTCTCTTTTTGGTCTCTTTATATTATATTAAAAATCTCCATTTTCTAACAATAAAAATTTTCAGAAGAAATAAAAGAAGATGCATTTAAATACAGTTGCAGATATTTTATACACTCCAAATGATAAATGGTCAAAGGATATGAAGAAACATTTTTCAAATGATGAACTTAAAGCCACTTATAGTTATATAAAAAATGCTCTAAATCACTACTGATTAGAGAAATGCAAATTAAAGCAACACTCCACACCTCTCAGATTGGTTAAGATGACAAGAAAAGATAATGATAAATGTTGGAGGGGATGTGGGTAAACTGGGACACTAACACATTGTGGAAACCATCAAACCATTCTGGAGATCAATATGGAACTATTCCCAAAGGGCTATAAACCTATGCATACCCTTTGATTCAGCAGTGCCATTCCTGGGTTTATATCCCAAGGAAAAGGACCCACGTGTGCAAAAATGTTTGTAAGCAGCTCTTTTGGTGGTAGAAAATAATTGAAAAAGGAGTGGATACTCATCAATTGGGGAATGGCTGAACAAGCTGTGATATATGAAGGTAATGGAATATTATTGTCCTATAAAAATAATGAACAAGCTGATTACAGAAAGGCCTGGAAAGATTTTCATGAACTGATATGGAGTGAAACAAGCAGAACCAAAATGCATTGTACACAATAATAGCAAGAATGAAAGGATTTAGTTCTTCTCAGTGGTTCAGTGATCCGAAGCAATTTCCTATTTTAGATAGAAAATTACATCTGCATCAGAAAAACAATACAAAACAAAACAAACAAATAAAACCTAAGGAGACTGAATGTAAATCAACACATGCTAGGTTCACTTCTTTTTTCTGTTTTTTTTTTTTTAATCCTCCCATGGTTTTTCCCTTTTGCTCTGATTTTTCTTTCCCAACATGGTTCATAAAGCAATATGGATTAAAATAAATAAACTTAATACAATTTTGAAATGAATTAGGATTATACCGACTACATTTTTATTGCATAGGTAGATAAATTCAAATGATTGAATTGAAAGAGAAAGATCAAACTAAAAAACAAAACATCAATTTTGCCCTGCCACAAATATTTATCTCAACCTGGGTTTACAAGAAAGGAGATAATATCTTTTTAAGATAACCAGTGTTGACATACCATTTTGACGATTGAGGGTAGAAAGAATTCCTGGTTGCTCTTTCTAGCTATCCATCTCCATAAGTTCTGACTTAGTCTGATATGGAATAAAAAAGAACTGGAAAGTAGGGCATATGGTTTGAGGCCTGGAGAGATCCAAACATCAAAGAGTTCCTAAAGAGGTAAACCACTGCCTTTGATCTCCAGCATGGTGCCCCTAGTTCTAGATTTTGCTACTTCTATAAAGTCAAACACAGACTAAATAGTCCTCTCCCTTTAGGATATTTCTAATGATGATATAAAGAAAAAGACTATATTTATTTATTATTATATTAGATATATTATATTATATTATTATAATTGTATATATTATATTTATAGTATTATATGTTATAGTATTACATTTATATTATTATATATTATATTATAATAAATATATTTATTGTTGACACTAGCTCTCATTGGTTGAGTTTCCTTTTTGTCTTACAGAGATAATATTTTGGTAAAGTTGGATGGACCAAATTTGACCCTTCCTTTGGCTAACAAAATGATTGTGAAGAACTTGGATGAACTGATCCACTAGAGCAAGGTCCTTCCCACCTCCTAGTATTTCTCTACCAGGTTTACTTTGTTTAATTCTATGATTCCTTCATTATCAAAAAATGCTAAAGGGGATGATTCAGCTATTACTGCAACTGACTAGGATTATACTATATGGTGAAAAATATTTTAAAGATAACTTTAGTTCAGAAGTCATTAAACTGTCAATTTGCTTTTGATTTTAATTAAATAATGTGAAAACTGTATGTTAATATAATAGGCTTTCTTTGTAACCCTATAAATTTTTTGGTGTATATTTGAAAAGTAAATATTTAAATGAGTCCATGGGCTTCACCAGACTATCAAAAGGATCCAAGGCACACATAAATTAATAAAAAAAATCTTAAGAACTCCTTGTCCAGTATAACCCCATTTTGAGGTAATATCGAGAGCCAGAAATATTCAATGAATTATCCAAACTCACAGAATCTAAACCCCATGTCTTTGATTCCCAGTTTGTTATTCTTTCCATTATACCACACTGCTTCTATAACATTATATTAGAGTGAATAAATGAACATAATAATGATCTCTATCAAGAGTCAGACAGAAAGGATCATAGACCACTTCTACTACTATCACCACCATGATCATCATTTTAAAACGTGCAAAGTATCCCATTAATATAATTTCATTTGCTTTCCATAACAACTTTGTAAAATCTGTATTAATTATGACCACTTTAAAGATGAAAAAATTAAGTGTTCAGATAGATTTAGGGACTTGCCCAAGATTGTATAAGTACTAAGGATTAGAGTGGAGTCTTAAAACCTAGTTCATGTGATTTGAGATACAGTGACCATTGTTATTTTTCACCCATAGCAGTCTTTCCCAATCTTTACACAGGCAAGATGATGTGGAAAATTCTGGAGTAAACCAAAAGGAATTATTTTTCAATCCATTCCTCATTAGAATACCAATGTGTGAAGACAGAATTAAATCTCTTGCATTTTAACAAGCTAAAAGTCCTTTGGTGCATACGTTGAGGAAAGTAAACTCCTATCAGCTACATTATTTGATTTCCAGGATATGCCATTTACATATTGACACCTAAATTTGCTCCTAATTACCCGTTTTACAACTGAGTTATTGGCTAAAAGAACTTCATTGTTTAATGAGAGCCTGATGTGGAAATTGAATTTCCTGTGATGAATCTACAACCAATACATTCACTCATCAACAAATTTTAACCTATAATCAAAAGTGGCACAGTGTTGATAAAAAGGTTACTCAGCTTCCCATACTGAAAGAAAAAGGCCCCAAGACTTTCAATCCGGAAACAGCAACATTCCTTCAGCTCTGCAGCAGGGGAAATGTCTTCCAGACAATTCAGGTATTCTTCCCAAACATTTGGTTTTTATTAAAACTTGGGGCCTTTTGGTATTTTTCTTTCTCTTGCAATTTGGTAAAATAGATAAACAAGGAAATTGCCAGAAATGAACTACATATCTCGGTATTTGGCACATGTGCTAAATCCATCAAAGTTTTGCTTCTTGCCATTTAGTAGAAACACATTTGCTCCTGAAAGTAATAACTGGAAAGAATGTTCTGAATGCCATTTGCACACATGTGCATTTTCTCAAACATACAAACAACATGGTCTATCCTGAAAAGAATACAGAAGTTGATATCAGAAGAACAGGCTCAAGTTTTCATTTGGCTTTTACCGTCTACATTACTGAAAACAGCAAGTTGGCTGCAATGGCAGGAGCCCTCAAATTGGAGTGAGAGGAACTGGGTTCAAATCTCACTCTGATATTATTATGATGTGAGAGTCATATAGTTTTCCTGGTCTTCTGTGTCTTACTCTGCATAATGGACATAATCACATAAACTATCTCCCACACATGTAGTAAGAATATTAGTTTGTAAATTTTAAAAAACTGGGAATTAAGAGGAACACATTTCAACTTCAGAGTATTCCCTGAAGAGCAAAGCTAAGCTTATTCTTAGATACTCCTTTAAAATAGGGTCAATTATGAAATCAGTGTTCCCCTGGAACTAAGTAATTGGATTTCTGTGCTTTGCAAATCTTAAGGTGCTATACAGCACAAATTTATATTATATTTATTAACATTACCATTATCTTTATTATTATTTCACTCTTCTCATCTTTATGTTCATCTGGTTTCAGATATCAGTGGTCTGAAAAAGGTAGCTATGTTACAATGCTTTTCTACTTAATTTTTGGTGAACTCTTGAGTAGCTGGATAAATTATCATAATTGAATAAAAGTGCTGAAATAGGAACTCTTTCTATCTCTCTCATGACATCTCCAATGGCAAAGAGAATGATAAAGATAATACTTACTCCTTCATGTTGTCACAAGCTTGTGATTTCTTCTGCTTAGATTTTTATAATTTGAGATTTTTTATTCCATTGAGTTTGGAGGTTATGAATGTTTAGGATGCTGACATCCATTTAAAATATTGTTTTCAGTTTTCCTGGGTTAATGTTATATTCAAACCATTGTAGTCAATAATTTTGTCTCTATTCATGTTCCACTTCTAGTAAAATTTCTTTGTTAAATTCTCAAGGATATGTGATACTTGTAGGATGTGTATTTGTTGTATATTTACTCTCTGACTAATAGGGAGCCTCTGGATTGTAATTCTGATTACTTTTGCCTTTCTAGACATATATGAAAGATGCCACATTTTTTTGCAACATACTGTTATAATTTGAACAACTTTTTGTTATTTTCTTGAAAAAAATGATGATGATGTCTGGTTATGATCCAAATAAGTGTTGAAATTTAAATTAAATTAAAATTATTTAAAAATAAATTTAAATTAAAAAATTAAATTTTAAAGATTCACATTCATAGAAGCAATTCATTAAAAGGGTCTTTATTTAATTTACATAAATGAAAATAGTACAAAGGAGATTGATACTCTCTATTCAGTTTTAATTCTAAAATTTTCATGACAATTTCTATAACAGTAATGGTTTCTTTCTTAGAGCAGATATACCTATGAAAACCATAAAAATCCAGTTGCTTTAGAGTGGCAAATCTTTAAACAAACTAAACATTAATCAAAAGCATTATAAAGTAGTGTATGTGTGAGTTGGATACTAAGCAGAAACAGGAGACTCAAGTGAGCTCTTCTATAATTGTATAAAGAAATTAAAAGCTTAATGTATGTTTTTCTTAATTAAAAAATTAAATCCTGTTCCAGATCTTAATTGTGGTGTAGAGAATAATATTAATGCTTGAAAACAATGTCATAAACCTCATCAAGTGTTACCAAGTAAGAAAAGCTTTGTGAGTACAGATCTGGTCACAATGCTGGGGAAGGGAGTACAAGAGGACTAAAAAGGTAAGAGGGGGCATTTGAAAGAAATACATCTCCCCTCCTGTACAAGAGAATAGAATTATGAAGAGTAGAATAGCAAGATTCTCTATCTGATATTAGATATTCTTTCAGAAATATATTGCTCAGAATTCAGTTGAATCCCACAAATATTTATTAAAACACTTATGAGACACATGTAGTAAGAAATCATATTTTTGGTTTTGCATCATCATTATTTGCATTTTTATTTTTATTATTATTATTTATTTTATAATAACTTTTTATTGACAGAACCCATGCCAGGGTAATTTTTTACAACATTATCCCTTGCATTCACTTCTGTTCCGATTTTTCTCCTCTCTCCTTCCACCCCCTCCCCTAGATGGCAAGCAGTCCTATATATGTTAAATATATTGCAGTATATCCTAGATACAATATATGTGTGCAGAACCAAATAGTTCTCTTGTTTCACAGGGAGAAAAATAACCCGGAAAGAAAAAGAAAAATGCAAATAGTTTATATTCATTTCCCAGTGTTCTTTCTTTGGGTGTAGCTACTTCTGTCCATCATTGATCCATTGAAACTGAGTTAGGTCTCTTTGTCAAAGAAATGCACTTCCATCAGAATACATCCTCATACAATATCGTTGTCAAAGTGTATAATGATCTGGGTCTGCTCATTTCACTTAGCATCAGTTCATATAAGTCTCTCCAAACCTCTCTGTATTCATCCTGCTGGTCATTTCTTTCAGAACAATAATATTCCATAACGTTCATATACCACAATTTACCCAGCCATTCTCCAATTGATGGGCATCCATTCATTTTCCAGTTTCTAGCCACTACAAACAGGGCTGCCACAAATATTTTAGCACATACAGGTCCCTTTCCCTTCTTTAGTATTTCTTTGGGATATAAGCCCAATAGAAACATTGCTGGATCAAAGGGTATGCACAATTTGATAATTTTTTGGGCTTAATTCTAGATTGCTCTCCAGAATGGTTGGATTCATTCACAACTTCACCAACAATGCATCAGTGTCCCAGTTTTCCCGCATCCCCTCCAACATTCATCATTATTTTTTCCCTGTCATCTTAGCCAATCTGACAGGTGTGTAGTGGTAACTCAGAGTTGTCTTAATTTGCATT
Source organism: Antechinus flavipes (assembly GCF_016432865.1). Lineage (NCBI taxonomy): Eukaryota > Metazoa > Chordata > Mammalia > Dasyuromorphia > Dasyuridae > Antechinus > Antechinus flavipes. Next base: position 63,979,395 of record NC_067403.1, on the reverse strand, counting down.
TCTCTGATCAATAGTGATTTGGAACACTCTTTCATATGAGTGGTAATAGTTTCAATTTCATCATCTGAAAATTGTCTGTTCATATCCTTTGACCATTTATTAATTGGAGAATGGCTTGATTTCTTTTAAATTAGAATCAATTCTCTATATATTTTGGAAACGAGGCCTTTATCAGAACCTTTAATTGTGAAGATGTTTTCCCAGTTTGTTGCTTCCCTTCTATTTGCATTTTTTAAAAATAGAGTCATCACTGATTACTTAAAGTTCTTTTCATTGGAAAAAATGGATCAGATTAAGAGATTAGGACTGAATTCTTCACATAAGAACAGTAGAATTCTAAGGGAAATATAACACTCCTGAAATTCTTTGTTTACTTACATACTTCTGAAATTACTTTAGGTTTCCTTACATACTTCACATGCTGTTTGCCCTCTTATAGATTATAAATCCCTTGAAAGTAGGGGAATCATTGCTTTTGTCTTTGTATCTTTTGAGTGCCTGACATACTGTATGCACTGGAAATAAATGTCTACTAAATTAAAATGAAATGAATGAAGGGAAAACTAATAGTGCTTATTATGTGCTATACACTTTGTTAACTCTTGGGGAATGTGAAGCGAAAAGCCAATCTGTAAATACTCTTAAGAACTTCATATCATTATGTTGGAAAAAAGAAACACATACATTGTTCTGTAGGGTTATCTGAAAAGCCCCTATAGCCCTAAAGTTGTAGCTTCAGTGCAGATAGCAAGACCCAGAAGAAATATGAATGACAAAAACCCTTAAATTCTCAGAAAAACCAGATTAAAATATAATTGGAAATTCATTAACAAGATAAATAAAATTACAGTAAAACATAAATAATGCTAATTTGTGGTTTTCTAAGTCAATGAAGGATTATTACATACAGATTTAGTGGCTTTCTTGTCTATTTAAGTATGATATAACTACTTTATTTTTTTCTTTGACAATATTTTTATTATTACTTTTTATTGACAATACATATGCATGTGTAATTTTTTTGCAACATTATCCCTTGCACACACTTCTATTCCAATTTTTCCCTTCCCTCCCTCCACCCCCTCCCCTAGATGGCAGGCAGTCTTATATATGTTAAATATGTTATAGTATAACCTAGACACAATATATATGTGCAGAACCTAACAGTTCTCTTGTTGCACAGGAAGAATTGGATTCAGAAGGTAAAAATAATCTGAGAAGGAAAAAAATGCAAATAGTTCACACACATTTCCCAGTGTTCCTTTTCTGGGTGTAGCTGATTCTGTCCATCATTGATCAATTGGAATTGAATTAGATCTTCTCTTTGTCGAAGATATCTACTTCCATCAGAATACATCCTCATACAGCATTGTTGTTGAAATGTATAATGATCTGGTTCTGCTCATTTCACTCAGCATCAGTTCATGTAAGTCTCTCCAAGCCTCTCTATATTCATCCCACTGGTCATTTCTTACAGAACAATCATATTCTGTAACATTCATATACCATAATTTACCCAACCATTCTCCAATTGATGGGCATCCATTCATTTTCCAATTTCTAGCCACTACAAAAAGGGCTGTCACAAACATTTTGGCATATACAGGTCCCTTTCCCTTCTTTAGTATTTCTTTGGGATATAAGCCCAGTAGTAGCACTACTGAATCAAAAGGTATGCACAGTTATCAAACTATGGGCATTTGGGCATGATTCCAGATTGCTCTCCAGAATGGATGGATTTATTCACAACTCTACCAACAATGCATTAGTGTCCCAGTTTTCCCTCATGCCTTCCAACATTCATCATTTTTTTCCTGTCATCTTAGCCAATCTGACAGGTGTGTAGTGGTAGCTCAGAGTTGTCTTAATTTGCATTTCTCTGATCAATAGTGATTTGGAACACTTTCATGTGAGTGGAAATAGTTTCAATTTCATTATCTGAAAATTGTCTGTTCATATCCTTTGAGTATTTATCAACTGGAGAATGGCTTGATTTCTTATAAATTAGAGTCAGTTCTCTATATATCTTGGAAATGAGGCCTTTATCAGAACTTTTAACTGTAAAAATGTTTTCCCAGTTTATTGCTTCCCTTTTAATCTTGTCTGCATTAGTTTTGTTTGTACAAAAACTTTTCAATTTGATATAATCAAAATTTTCTATTTTGTGATCAATAATGATCTCTAGTTCTTCATTGGTCATAGATTCCTTCCTCTTCCACAAGTCTGAGAGGTAATCTGTCCTATGTTCCTCTAATTTATTTATGATCTTGTTCTTTATGCCTAAATCATGCATCCATTTTGATCTTATCTTGGTGTATGGTGTTAAGTATAGGTCCATGCCTAATTTCTGCCATGCTGATTTCCAGTTTTCCCAGCAGTTTTTGTGAAAGAATGAATTCCTATCCCAAAAGTTGGGATCTTTGGGTTTGTCAAACACGAGATTGCTATAGTTATTGACTATTTTGGCCTGTGAACCTAACCTATTCCACTGATCAGTTAATCTATTTCTTAGCCAATACCAAATGTTTTTGGTGGCTTCTGCTTAATAATGTAGTTTTAGATCAGATACAGGTAGGCCACCTTCATTTGATTTTTTTTCATTAATTCCCTTGAAATTCTCTACTTTTTGTTCTTCCATATGAATTTTGTTATTATTTTTTCTAGGCCATTAAAATAGTTTTTTGGGAATCTGATTGGTATAGCACTAAATAAATAGATTAGTTTAGGAAGTATTGTCATCTTTATTATATTCACTCAGCCTATCCAAGAGCATTTAATATTTTTCCAACTATTTAAATCTGACTTTATTTGTGTGGAAAGTATTTTGTTATTTTGCTCATATAATTTCTGATTTTACTTTGGCAGATAGATTCCCAAATATTTTATGCTATCGACAGTTATTTTGAATGGAATTTCTCTTTGAATCTCTTGCTGTTGGATTTTGTTGGTGATGCACAAAAATGCTAAGGATTTATTTGGGTTTATTTTGTATCCTGTAACTTTGCTAAAGTTATGAATTACTTCTAATATCTTTTTAGTAGAATCTCTGGGGTTTTCCAAGTATACCATCATATGATCTGCAAAGAGTGATAGTTTGGTTTCCTCATTACCTACTCTAATTCCTTTAATTACTTTCTTGACTCTTATTGCCGAGGCTAACATTTCTAATACAATCTTGAATAATAATGGTGATAGTGGGCAACCTTGTTTCACTCCTAATCTTACTGGGAAAGGTTGCAGTTTATCCCCATTACATATGATGCTTACTGATAGAAAAATCCTTAAATTCTTAAAGACATTTTAAAATGAAAATAAGATTCGACATCTCTATCTTTCTTTGTCATTACTAAAGTGTCATGTATGGTAGATTCTATTTAATTCTCCAAACATGTATTAAATAATTATTACATTTCTGACTCATTATTAGATACTAGGAATGAAAACAACACAGTCTCTTTTAAAATATACATTTTTGGTAATTTATTTTTAAAAATTAAACTTAAATACAAAATTAAAAAATTGCCATTGTACACAGCAGACTATAAGAGTATTCATTACAGAACCACAAATTTACATTTCAAGACCTGCATAATAAATGCTACACATTATTTTCAAAATTGCCCAACTTTGTGTCTTTTTTGGTTT
>NC_067403.1:63953250-63970750 GCF_016432865.1 Antechinus flavipes | reverse complement strand
TGTGATGGTAGTTTCTGCAGAATTGCAATAATCTCCATGCAAGGAAAGAGTATAACTGATTTATGAGAAAACTAATGTAAATAGTAAATAGTTGCATTCCAACTCATTATAGGCTTGTGGTTGTGGAGAAGAGTAGATGTGAATTAAAAATAAATCAGTTCTTTTAGGAACCCATTTATCCTTTTTTCATCTTTCTTCCTAAGTCCTCATTAGTCTGATTTCAGTTATTAAGGGAAAGGAAAATATCCTTCATATGACATTGAATTGTTGAGTGTGGAAAGGGAAGCATACTTCTTAGCATCTCTCTAGAAAGAAAATAACTTTTTTTCAAATTTAAAAACAAAATTTAACTTTATATAATACTAAATGTTTTGCAAAATCCTTTATATATTATCTTTTTTGTGTTCTGAACAATATTAGGAAATAGATATTATTGTAATACCCATTTTAAAGATGTGGAAACTGAAGAAAGTAGAGGTCAAATGATTTATCCAGCATCATACAGCCAATGAGTGTCTGAGGTGAAATTTGAATTCAGGTTTTCTGGACTAAAGGTCCAGTTTTCTATCCCCTGTATCATTTAACTGCCTAGAAATACTAAGTTACATTAATTTCAATATAAAGTTAATAGATATAAATGAGAAAACAAGAAGATGAACAATATGCATTAGAGTATATATTTCTCGATTAGAATATGAACTTTCTCAGGCAGAACTTTTGTTTTCTTTAAAACAGGGTTTAAAAGAGTATTGTATATATTCTCTGTAGTAATAAACATTTAATAAATATTGATTGATTGAGCATACAAAATAACTACATTAAATAATTTCAAGCAACGTTAGAAAGAGACAGCTTATTAATTGCAATAATCAATTTTGGTCATAAGGAAGAAAGGATCTCTTCCCGTGTTCCTGATATAGAAATGGTGTTGAATATTATAGCATCATTTTAAGCGTGGGTTTGGATTAACTTATTTTGTTGTTTAAATGAAAGTTTCAAAACTTGAAAGAAATTAAGTAGATTTTTTTTTAAAAAAGTTTGCTGAAATACTATTGGTAATGAAATATCATGGAGTCCATATCATTTCCTCTCTCCGTATATATAGAACTTTTTGCCACAAGCTTCAAGTCTTTGCAATGAATAGATAGGTAAGATGTTAGCAAGAACCCAGATGACCTTTTATCTTGTAGTCAGGACTATGGCCATATTAATGTCCAACAATCATACTATTAAATTTCAAAGGAAGTATCTGCTGGCCCCATGTGCAATTCTTTCTTTACATGGTAAAGGAAATTAGACATATCAAAGATAAACTGGAGCTTAAGAAACATTCAAATCAAATTCTCTTCCACAATATTTAATTCCTTATTCCAAGGGATAATTATTGTTCTCATAGCTGTATTATAAAGATTAAGAAAAGTTGCCATTAGTGGATTTTAGCTGATGACTCTTATCTTTTCTTTCCATTTTTATTTATTGCCACTTAAAAAAAATGGCAAAATACGGATTTTCTTGATCTCCTTTTTTCCTAGTATTTATTGGGAAGGATGTTCAGTACTTGACTCTGGAGTTGAGGGCATTAAGATAGAAAGATAGATTCTGCTGACTAGTTCTGTGATATTTGGATCAATCAGCTCTGATTTAGAAAGAAAATAAAAGAGCCAATAGCAATAAAAGAGAAGGCCAGAGATAGGCTTCTACCCAGCAGGTATAGGTGATTTCATTTCTCTTCAAAAGATGGATTTGCTGAATGTAAATTGGCTTGGGCGAGAAGGAATGGGATGGGACAAGTGTAAAAACTCTTCCCTCAAGGCAGTATTTCCATCCCTATAAAACAATAACTCACCAGAACAAATTCCTCATAGAGGCATATTCATTTACAACCTGTTTTAAATATTTCAGCATGTAACAGTGAAACTATTTTTCACAATGAATAATTCAGCTCAGCCCTACTCTTGGGGTAGGGGTGGGGGAGGAGAGGCAATAACTTTTGTGTTTTGTCAAAGAAAAAAAAAATATGTCCTGACATTCTGCTAGGAGGTATTTTTGCTGGTGCCATTGCTCCATTGATGATGAGCAAAGAGATTGCACTTGGGAGGATTGGAGCCAGAAAGAGGAGGGGAAAAGTTTGGGGGCAAAGCTGTTCCACAAAGCTGCCCCGTGAACTAATAGAATTAGATTATCTTTGAATTCTCTCCACCCCAACTCCAAGTAGTCACTAATGCCTTTCTTTGCTCTTTTGCTGTTTGCAAAGAGGTTCCCTAAAGCCTGAATTGATATAATTATTGGCTTGGATTGTTCAAGATCTAGGCCAGATGGCTATGGGTTTCTAAAGTCCCAGTTGCTTGTGTTAGCTTTCGAAGTTTGCCTATAGGGTTTGGGGATCAGCACTTTGAAAAGGCTGCAAACTTGTAAAACAGTATTATTCATGGGGGCAGAATGTTCATCGGCGTGACCCAGGACTAAATACATTCATTATCGGCATTTCTATTCTGCACAATTTGCCACACGGCACTGGTTTCTGAAAAAAGGAGACAATGGCTTATAAAATGCTTTTGAATGCTTAAAAAGCAGGAGAGTTCACACTGAGACTCCTCTGCTGGCTTTCTTACTTTTCTGCTTTCTTACTCTTCTGTTTTCTTTCTTTCTTTCCTTTTTCTCCCTTTCCTTTCTTTCTTTCTTTCTTTTTTCTTCCAAAGAGCCTCTTAGTGACTTTGGCTGAGTTCTGCTGAAAGTAAGTAAAGTGGAAAAAAATCATAGATTTACTCTAGCTTTTTTTTTTTTTTCCTTTAAACATTTCAGGGGAGGTAGAGAAAGAAATGAGGAAAGGGGGGAACTAGGAGATGATGTCAAAAAGCAAATAAGTGGATGAAGTCAGCAGAGGCATAATGAAAGAACAACAATCCTATTTTTTGATGATGAATTTAAAAAAGTATCTTAGAAAATAAAGCACATCATAAATAATCAAATTTGTAACAAGAATAACAGATCCATTTCTGTGACTTGGATAGATTGAGAGTTATAATTAGGTTCCAAATAATTTAAAGGTACAAAGAATTAAATTCTGGCTTGGGCTTAAAAATTTTTCCATTACACCCGCGGGCACACACACACACACACACACACATAATATGTATATATACATATACATATAATTTGCATATGCTATATACATATATGTATATGTATACATACATTATCTCTATCCATCTAATGGATCCTGTGTGCAACAGGACTGCAACTTTTTTCTATATAAGTGACATAATCTACCTGTCCTTGGGATGTTTTTAAAGCTTTTGGTCTGGGTAGGGTATGCCTTACTAGAAATTGTCATGCTGGAGCACGAAGGGCCTTTTTTCACTCAGGATGAAAAGGAATTTTTGAAGAACAGGGAAAACCAAATAAACACAAGAAGATCAAGCACTGAAACCTAGGGAGGCAGAGGAGGAGATGAGGGCAAATAGATTATGTTGTCATGAAGTAACTTCGCAAATCCACTGTTTTCTTCTACCAGCCAATTAGGAGGAGTGAAGGAATTGGTCTTGAAGGAATGACATTAAAATGAAAAAGAAACAGAAAATTACTCAGAATATTTTTCCTTCTAAGTTTGCTCTTTTAAGACATGGATTTCTTCAATAATGGTTGCTCAAGCACTTTGTTTAACAAAAAAAGTGGGAGGTTTTAGTTTGCTTCCCCCCCCCAAAAAAAAAAACAGGAAGATCTAAATATTAATAGTTGGGGATGACTGAGAAACAGCTCACGGAAAGACTAATAATCCCCCACTCTTATTTTGTTAAATTCCTCTTTCAAAAAAATTTACCCAGAAAGAAAAAAAAAGTGAAAATGGGACTGAAAAAACTATTTAAACCAGAAGGCTGAAGATCGCATGTTTGCAGAAGAAAGCAGCCTAATTAAGATTACAAGAACAATTTCAAGTGTCATATAAATAAAGACACGACCCGAAGTTGATTTAAAGTTTTTCTTTAGTAATTTGTCTCCCCTTTGTTGTGGCACACTCTAAGAAAGTGAATGCAGTAAAATGTAAGGGGGGAGGTGTGTGGTGGAGGGGAGGGAGGAGCCGGAGGAAAGAAGGCTAAGGGGAAGGAATAGCTATCATCCTTCTCCTCCAGCCTCCCCAGCCCTTCCCCCACCCCTCAGGATCTTCCAGCTCTCCCCCTCTCTCCCTTTCTCTCCCTCTCTCTGTCTTTCTCTTTCCCTCTTTTGTGACTCCACCAGCCTTTGATTTGGGAGTGCTCTGATTGGCTGGAAGCGTTTCAACACATGCCGGGCAAAAAAAAAAAAAAAAAAAAAAAAGCTTTGTCTGAGTTGAACTGAAGTTATACAGATTTTAGACTGGAGTCAGCAATCAAGGGTGTTTAGTCTGCAGCCGAGCAGTGAAAGGGGGGGAAAAGGATCTCTCAGGAAAGATACACTGCAGACTCGCTCGGCGGGCATCCTGCATTAATGGATACGGATTGCTCCAGGGAGAAAGGACCGATCTGACACATTTCTGCCTGGAAAAGGGAACAAGCAGAGAAGATATGCCTAGAATCGGCTTACGTGCAGCGCATAGCTGGAAGTCATGACATGGTGTGTATAAACTAGACTTTGTTTTTTATTATTACAATTTTTTTAATAGGAAGTTTGTGAACTGTTAATTGCTCTGCTGGTTTAGAGAGAGCCGTCTTCAAGTTTAAAGAACCAAATGTAGACTGGATTTGAGTAGCCGGAGGAAGTTGAAAGGACTGTTATTTTTTTTTTTCCTTTTTTTTTTTTCCTTCTTTTTCTTTTCTTCAAGTTGTTGGGAGAGGTGAATTGCAGAAACTTACCCAATGCACCAAATGAGTTGGACGATGCACTTTATAGCCTTTTTTGCACTGTTGCTGTTCTCTTTCAACGGGGACGTGCTGGGTAAGAATTTGAAATACAGGATTTATGAAGAACAGAGGGTCGGCTCGGTCATTGCGAGACTCTCGGAGGATGTGGCTGATGTTTTATTTAAGCTCCCTAACCCGGCTACGGTGCGCTTCCGAGCAATGCAAAGGGGCAATTCTCCTCTACTCACGGTCCGAGAGGATAACGGAGAAATCAGCATAGGGGCGAAAATTGACCGGGAACAACTCTGCCAGAAAAACTTGAACTGTTCTATCGAGTTTGATGTGATCACTCTGCCCACCGAACATCTGCAGCTCTTCCACATTGAAGTGGAGGTGCTGGATATTAACGACAATTCCCCCCAGTTTTCCCGACCTCTCATCCCCATTGAGATATCCGAGAGCGCGGCCGTCGGGACTCGGATCCCCCTGGACAGCGCGTTCGATCCAGATGTTGGGGAGAACTCTCTGCACACGTACTCTCTCTCCGCTAATGACTTTTTTAATATCGAGGTGCGTACTAGGACGGATGGGGCGAAGTACGCGGAACTCATTGTGGTGAGAGAGCTGGACAGGGAGCTGAAGTCCAGCTACGAGCTCCAGCTCACCGCCTCTGACATGGGAGTGCCTCAGAGGTCTGGCTCCTCCATCCTCAAAATAAGCATTTCGGACTCGAACGATAACAGTCCCGTGTTTGAGAAACAATCTTATGTAATCCAGCTCTTGGAGAACTCCCCCGTGGGGACCTTGCTCCTAGACCTCAATGCCACTGATCCAGATGAGGGCGCTAATGGGAAAATTGTGTATTCCTTCAGCAGCCATGTGGCTCCCAAAATTATAGAGACTTTTAAGATTGATTCGGAAAAGGGCCATTTGACCCTTTTCAAGCAAGTGGACTACGAGACCACCAAATCCTATGAAATTGATGCTCAGGCTCAGGACATGGGCCCCAACTCCATCCCGGCTCACTGCAAGATCATCATTAAGGTGGTAGACGTGAATGACAATAAGCCTGAAATCAACATAAACCTGATGTCTCCTGGCAAAGAGGAAATATCTTATGTTTTTGAAGGGGATCCCGTTGACTCGTTTGTCGCTTTGGTCAGGGTGCAGGACAAGGATTCTGGGCTGAATGGAGAAATAGTTTGCAAACTTCACGGGCATGGTCACTTTAAACTTCAGAAGACATATGAAAACAATTATTTGATCCTGACTAACGCCACCCTGGACAGGGAAAAGAGGTCTGAATATAGTTTGACTGTAATTGCCGAGGACAGGGGGACCCCCAGTCTCTCCACGGTGAAACATTTCACTGTCCAAATCAATGATGTAAATGACAATCCACCCCATTTCCAAAGAAGCCGGTATGAATTTGTCATCTCTGAGAATAATTCTCCAGGGGCATATATCACTTCTGTCACAGCCACGGATCCTGATCTAGGGGAAAATGGGCAGGTCACTTATACCATTTTGGAGAGTTTTATCCTGGGAAGTTCCATCACTACCTATGTAACCATTGACCCATCTAATGGGGCCATCTATGCCCTCAGAATTTTTGATCATGAAGAAGTAAGTCAGATTGCTTTTGTGGTCGAGGCTAGGGATGGAGGAAGTCCAAAACAACTGGTCAGCAATACCACAGTCGTGCTCACCATCATCGATGAGAATGACAATGTCCCTGTGATTGTAGGCCCTGCCCTTCGAAATAACACAGCGGAGATTCCCATCCCTAAAGGGGCTGAGAGTGGCTTCCATGTTACCAGAGTGAGGGCTGTAGACAGAGACTCTGGCATGAATGCAGAACTAAGCTGTTCCATAGTAGCAGGGAATGAAGACAATATCTTTGTCATAGACCCCAAATCATGTGACATCTACACCAATGTGAGCATGGAGTCCATCCCACGCACCGAATGGGAGCTTGCCGTACTTGTCCAGGATAAAGGGAGCCCCCAGCTCCATACCAAAGCATTTTTGAAGTGTTCGGTTTTTGAGTTTGTTGAATCGGTGACAAGTACAGCCATGACCTCAGTAAGTCAGACCTCTATGGATGTCTCTATGATAATAATCATCTCCTTGGGAGCCATCTGTGCTGTCTTATTGGTCATCATGGTTCTCTTTGCCACCCGATGCAACAGAGAAAAGAAAGACAACCGGTCCTACAACTGTAGGGTGGCAGAATCGACTTACCAGCATCATCCCAAAAGACCCTCCAGGCAGATTCACAAAGGGGATATTACTCTAGTGCCCACGATTAATGGCACTCTGCCCATCAGATCCCACCATAGGTCATCCCCTTCTTCTTCTCCCACACTGGAGAGGGGGCAGATGAGCAGTCGACAGAGTCACCACAGCCACCAGTCCCTCAACAGTCTAGTGACCATCTCATCGAACCATGTGCCTGAGAATTTCTCATTGGAACTCACCCACGCTACTCCTGCTGTTGAGGTAAGGTCATCAACCAGGGCATCGTAGTCAATTCATCAGATTTAACACATGAGTATATCTCAGTCTTAAAAGTGCTTCTATCAACATCATCACAACACTCTATCATGATACATAGATAATTGAGCAAAATATAAATTAAGTATAAGGCAATGAAAATAGAGTAAGTCACCATATAACATACATATAAACATGCATTTACATTGTACTTATATTAATGTCTACTTATGTGTGTGTGTATAAATAGGTATGGGTATGTGTATATCTCTATATCATATAGTAGCTGTTACTGGTCTATATATGTGTAATATATACATTATATATATATATATATAACACATATATAGACATATGAATTTTTCTTCAAATTAAAGATGAAGAAACTGAGGCAAGGAGAGTGTAAATGACTAGCATATACAATATAGTTTGTGTGTGTATGTTTGGGAATATATATATATGCAAAATAAACATATTTGTATGTGTTTGTACACATGTGGTACAATATATACACATGACTACATGTATGTGTGTATGTGCGTTTATGCACACTTACACATACCATGTATAAGTATTATGTTTGCATGTATATGAATTTATACACATGTAAATATACATACAGAGAGTGAGAATGAAATACACTATATTTTCATTTTCCTTCTACAGAAAAGGATCTTCAAATAATAAATAGCAATGATTTGGAGTAAACATAGTACCTGTATTCCAAACTCATTAACAACCTGATTGGCTATGGGAAAGTCAATTAATCTGAGACCTGAGATGGCCACTCTTCTCTGTAAAATGACAAGTTTGTACTAGCTGGCCTTTGAAGACCCTTGTACCTGTGATTCTATTATCCAAATACATTTTGCATGAAATCATCAAATGTTCAAGCTGCAAAGATCACCCAATACAAATGCTACATTTTACAAATGAGCCAACTGAGCCTCAGAAAGTCTTAGTGAATTGCTTAACATAGATGGAGTGATGGAGTCAGGACAGCAAAACCAATTTTCCTGCCTATTACTGTCATACTCTTTCTAGCATTCTATTGTCTGCAATAGGTGTTCAGCTACTTGAAAGATAGAAAAGTACTATGGTCATTTTACCTAGAGATCTTATAGACCAAAGGGTTATATAATATTCCCCTATAGCTTAATATCAATAATTGATCACTTGAATCTGAAATAGAAGCATATCTGTTTGATCTGAGTGTGAAAGAGAAATAGATTTATTAGTTATTTAAAGGAAACCTGCTTTTTAAGGAAATCATTGACTAAATCTAATTCATTTGCCCTTGATTTTGACACACAATTAGCAAGCCCTTTGAGGTTATGATTTACTCACTAGGAAATGACTTGAGAATGTTTATCTTTTGGTGACAGGCAGTGAACCATGCAGATGCCAGCTCTAATGTATTCTTTATGCCCATGAAACTTTAAAGATTAACTAACACGCTCACTAAGGAGTCAGAAATAACCAATTGCTCCTTTCCTCCCCATAATGATGTATGTCTGAGAGGCAGTATGATATAGTGTATAGAAAGATGGTCTTGGGTGAGAAAAATCTGGGTTCAAATCTTGCTTCTTACACACACTAGCTGTGGGACTCTGGGCAAATTACCCAGTCTTTCAATATCCCCAGCTAACTTGGGTAAAGTTACAGATGAGTTCTTGATTTGTGTCAGAGAACAGTGTTTCCACATGAGTTATTTTCCAGATTGCTGAAATCATAGGTCTAGACTCTCATCCTTCCTTCTCCCTTTTCCCAAAATAGTTCTAGCAGGTATTAGAGTTTTATTATTTGGAGTTGGGACTTACTATCTTTCTTCCAGCAGGTCTCTCAGCTTCTCTCAATGCTTCATCAGGGCCAATATCAGCCACGACCAAGTTTTCGGGGAAACAAATACTCCAGGAGTTATAGGTGAGAAATTTATGATAATACTGCTTGTTTTTATGTGGTATTCCAAAACAGAAATAGGCAACATTGAATAGTAATACCCAAGCACTTATTATGACCTGATTTCTGTCTACAGATATGCCCTTCAAGATATGGATAAATTCAGCTTGAAGGACAGTGGCCGGGGTGACAGTGAGGCAGGGGACAGTGATTATGACCTGGGTCGTGATTCTCCAATAGACCGCCTACTCGGGGAAGGCTTCAGTGACCTCTTCCTCACTGATGGAAGAATTCCTGCAGGTAAGAATGTAATGAGTAGCTATATAATGAGTAGCTATTTCTAGGATACTCTAAATGACACATCAGTAGAAAGAAAACACTGGCTTTTCCCATTCTTTAATCCCTTCTTTCCTTTTTTTCCTTCTAATCTCTCCAGATAAATATATGTCATCTTCAAAGGCAGGTAGGGAGGTGACACTAGGAATGAATCAATTTAAAATCATTTTTAGGAGCTACTGGACTTAAGCAGGACATTATACCCAATCCCTGAGCCCCATGGAGTACTCTTTCTAAAATTACTGGGTGGATATTTCCATGTAGCTTTGCTATCCCAGTGCCTGGTCATACTTTTAAAACTATAATTTAGAAGAAATGTATCCTATCTTGGGAAGTGTTTTCCAGAACCAGAAGCTAAAGTATAGCAAAAGATGCCATATTTTGGTCTCTAAATAGCAGGGGAAGAGAAAAATTTGTGTACAAAGTTGACTATACATTGACATTGCAGGACCTCCTAGTTGTTTGAATCCATTGGGGAAAGAAGAAGAGGGCTCAAAGATGGCAGTGTTCACTTGTAAATTATGGAACTAAACAGGGAAAAACACAATTGTGTTTAGTTTTTTTAGGACTAAATATACCCAAAGAGGCATCTAGAAAGTTATAATGACTTTATGATCCCATGGATGTAGAATATTTCTTACAGAATACAGTAACATATCTCTAGAATAGGTATTCTTAATCTATTTTTGTGACCTGGATCCTTTTTGAAATCTGATGAAATTTATGCACCCCAAAGGCATATAATAATATCCATGTGATTACAAAAAGAATCAATTACATTAAAATAAAACAACCCTCATCTTCTTCCTTTCTCTTTATCTCTCTGTCTCTGTCTTTCTCCCTTTCTTTCTTTCTTTTTCATGGACTCCAGGTTAAAAGTTTTTACTCTAGAACTATAGATAAAATAGCCTTCCAAAGATCTCAGTGAATTTGTAAATACCATCTTGAATTTTTGTTTTGGAAAAGTATTAAAATGTAGAACTCATATAGTTTATGTTAATGATTTTCACTTAAAAATGAAAAAAATGAAGCACAATAATATTCAATAAGCTGTCTTAAGTCCTGGAAAATACTATAGAATGAAAACACAAATTATTGGCTTCTGATACTACAGGAAGGCAGTGTGAAAGACAAATGTGTTACAACTCACAGAACACAGAGCTAAAAATCTACCCTTCTCATATTACAGATAAATATACCAAGGCCTAGAGCAAGAAATTTGAGTGCCCCTATACATGAAGTCTTCTGGTGTCTAGAAGTCTATATGTTTTCAGTAAAAAGTTAAGATCAAAAGTTCTTTCTAAAATTGCATAAAATATTCAGTGTCTTTATATATAAGAATTCTTTCCATCAATATATTTACATCAACATATTAACATATAATAAAAATTCATAGTTTAGTTAGTCAATGAATAGATCAACTCTTGTCCAGTTTTCTTTCATTTACTATATTTCAAGGATAAGCATTACTATAGCCATTTATTGGGACAGTGACCTATATAATAGTCATTCTATTGCTAAAACAATATGAATTTCATTGTCTCCTGATAGTGGAGTTGCCAAACTATAAGAACAGATTACTTGGGTGGAAGCTTAGCATGGCTTATCATTATCATCATCATCATCATTTGATAAGATTTTCCAAAATGTAAGAATAAAGTAGAACAAAATAGGTTGAGTCATTCAATCCATTGATCACATATCCTTCATTAAACATTATTTTAAAAAAATAAAGTCGTACACAACCAACAATCCTTGATTTAAGTCAGAGAAGGAAAGAAAAACAACCTTGTTCTGGGGAAATTTACTTATAATTCATTATGCCCATTCATAATGTAAAATTTATAAAGATATTAAATCAACTGTGTATTTAATTCTAAATGAAATTTCCTTATTTGAATATCTTTAATATATTCTATAATCCTCCAAATTTTGTATTATGGACAGTGATAAGTATAGGCCATCCTCCTATTTATGTAACAACAATATCCTCTCCTTTTCTGAATTCAATAACTCCTACCTGCAGGGAGTTCTTGAATACAGCTAAGCAAAGTTAAAGTAGGAGCTACATGATCTCCAAGGGAATCTCCATGTGAACTTATCCACAATAGTATTTGCTGACAGAATCACTCTTCTTCTGGGTTGTGTTTCCTTACTCCCTAGAACAACATAAAAGACATTTCACTATGTGGGGCTTCTCCAATCCTTTTCACTCAATTTGAGGATCTCCCTTGTGGGATCTTAGATGCATTCACAGAATCCCAGAAAAGTAGAATTTTGAGATCATCCAAGAAACATAGGATTTATAACTGGGCACTGGAGAACTAGTTTGACCACACTCATTTTATTGATGCGGAGATTATAAATAACTTATTTACTTTACCAAGAACACAATAGTTGAGATGAAAGCCCTTAATTTTTTGCTTCTCAGTCTCATTTATTTTTCACTGTAATTATAGCATATACTTTTCATCAGTTGGTCTATCAACAAATATTTCTTAAGCCTATATTACATGTAAGGCACAATTCTAAATTCTAGGGATACAAAAAAAAAATTAAAGATAGTCCCTTTCTCTCAAGCACTTTGAAGTCTCTTCAGGATGTGAGGCAGCTTCTCTGCAGACTTCAGTGTTTATTTGCCTCATATGGTACATTTATATGTAGGTACTGAACTGTGGTATAGGATCTTCCAGTGTGGAAACTTCTTCTACCCATGAAGATCAGTACTTATTCAACAACTTCCAGTATTAGGAATTGTCTGGATGCAATGAGCTGTTAAGTTATTAATTTAGGATCATTAATACAGTATGTCTCAGGAGCAAGATATGAAACTGTCTTCCTGACTCTGAGACTACCTGTCTCTATATTTAACTGGGCTACCTTTAATATATGTAAGCATCTAGCTATAGCTACATGTATACACAGATATGTGTGCATATACACACAGATGTACTCCTTAATTCAGTAAATGATGCTTCTGATTGGGTAGAAAGAGAAATGAACCTTTAGAACATCAATAATGACCTCCTTTGGTGTGTCTATCATTCTGGTGACAGCTGTCTCTTCTCATAGGACTAAGTATACATGGTTTAGTAGTACAGCTTTCCATCTTGTCTCCTCATTTCCAGTCTCTTCTGTCTCTTATCTGATTTGAAATCTCAACAACTAAAGTCATGTCCTGTTCCTTGTTCTTACTCACTATGTAAACTAGGACTTTCTCCCTCTGGTTTTTGGTTTTCTTAACTGTAAGTTTAAGAATTGGCCAAAATGACTTTTAACAATCCTTTCTCCTTTAAAGTTTCGGATAATCTGGTTGACACTTTTCAAAGTATTTTCAAAAGGTTCCCAATTTACCTAACTCATCCATTCAATAGAATACAAGTTCCTTGCTACCTGGGACCAGTTCATCCTTGTCTAGGTGCCCACCTTCCCAAGCATAGAACCTGGCACAAATTACATGTCAGTCAGAGTGCTGAATTCTAGGGGTACAAAGAAAGGTTAAAGATTGTCCCTTTCTCTCAAGCGCTTTGCAGCCTCTTCAGAGGGTGAGGCAGCTTCTCTGGAGACATCAGTGTTTATTTGCCTCCTATGGTGCATTTATATGTATGTACTGAACTTTATGTTCTATGGTATGGGGATCTTCCAGTGTGGACACTTCTTCTACAATGTAGATCAGTACTTATTCTTCAACTTTCAGTATTAGGAATTATCTGGATGCACTGAGCTATTAAGTTATTTACTGAGGGTCATTAAGTCAGTATGTGTCTTATTCAATTAAATGCTTAGTGAATGAATATACAAATTCCCCCTTAATTCAAGGGAGCCTCTCTATTATCATTCAGACTCATCGTGCTCATTCTCATAATCAAATTTTTGTCATGCTCTTCTGCTACAGGATATTTCAACATTTCCATCTTCCCCTCCCCACTTTTTCAAAGAATTGATTCGTAGGCAGTTAACTACCAGACATGGTTATGGAATGCCAGATAGCAGAGAGGGAAGAATTCTGGAATGGGAGTCAAAGAACTAGGTTCAGTTCCTAGGCTCTGCTGTGTGATTCTGTACATGTCTTTTAACCTTTTTTGACTTTGTTTTTCTCATCTATAAAATGGGAATAATTATTTAGGTCATGGATTATTTCTGGAACAATAATAACTGTTAAAAATTTAAATATAAGCTATTATTGCTATGTCATATTTGCAACACTGAACCTTGAAAATCCAGAGGGAATATTCACATTTCTTTACCTCAGTACTTTGTTAGCAGTTAAGCCCCTAGAGAAGAGATAAGAAATATTAACTAAAGTAATAGAAATTTCCTTCATCTCTCCTGTGATTTCTTCTTTCTCCTTCATTCTTATTTGCATGTTGACCTCATTTCCTTTTTCTTAATTCAATACAGCATTCTTCATCTTTCCTTTTTTCGGTAAAGATGGGAAAGTATCTTTAGCTATTTTAACATGCAAGGGACTTATCATTTCTTCAGGATGTAGAATTCTTCCCAGGGTGAGAACTCTCTATAGGAATGCAGATTTCATATTCCCTATGAGTTAGTCATTCCTGATGCATTGCTTAGAGCATTGAAAAAGCAAATCAGCCATCTAGGGTCACACTGGAAGTGGCTGTCAGAAGTGGGAGCAGAATTTAGATCTTCTCAACTCCCAGCACTCTATGATGCCATATGGGCCAAATACTTTTGAAATATTCATGGGGTAGAGGCTGCTCCCTTGATGGTTAGCATAATACCTATCTCTTTAATTACCCAGTTTTCATTATGATGCTTTGGCAACATGTTATAGGTCAAATTATCCCTGTATTCAATTCTTTGGAAATTTTGATTCAGCTCAAGATTCCCAAAAGAATGTGTTTTTCCTGTTGTAAATCATGAGAATGATGCTTTATTTAAAAATGTAAAACATTTCAAGCATTTTCCAGTTATAAAACTGAAATGTACGTCACAGAAGCAAGATTAGGGACATTTTGTCTATTCCCAGGGTTCTATATTTAGAATCAAAGATCCTGGGTTCAAATTCAAGCTCGGATCTTTATTGCCCAGGTAACCTCAGTTATGCCCCTCTCCACTGCCTACTCCAGATTATTTCTTTATCTGCTTTGTGAGAGAGTAGGGTTATATCACCTACAAGGTCCTTTTTATCTCCACCCGTAGGATGTTAGGTTTCCTGCCTGCTAATAGGATGATAGAGAAGCAAGATCTGTCTATCTGTCTGTCTGCCTGTTTATCTGTTTATCTATCTGTCTGTCTATCCATTTTTTTCTATTTTAAAACTAAGTCATGTAGAATCCATGACCTATTCATTACTTAACAAAGTCAGATTATTCATTCAATTCAACATTTCAATTCAATGAACATTTTCTAATCACCTTTTGAATGGAAAAAGTGTACTGGGCACTGTAGATACTAGAAGGAAAATGGAACCCTTCTCTCAAGAAGCTCAAATTTTACTGGTGGGGTTCAATATGTAGATAGGGGAATTCTTCTGATGGGTATATGTATAGACATACAAATGTGTATATATATAGGTATATACATAGATGAAATAGATATAGTTATTTGGAAATTTTAGTGCCACTCTTGTCTCCCAAAAATATATATGCTTTATCTGTAATAAATTATGAGAATGATAATTCATTTACAAATGTAAAACATATAAAGCACTTTTATAAAACTGAATCTATGTGCATACTTACAGATGCTTACATATAAACAGATGTTTATATATAAATATATTTGTGTATATATGGATACATGCATATGTGAAGGGATTGAGTGGATACATACAATTTGGCTGGAGATAAGGTACCTTCTCCAAAGCCAAACAAGAGCTTGACCCCAAATCTTCCTGTCTCTGAGACCAGCTTTACAAATTCATTCTGAATTTACCTCTTCATAAATGAGTTCCAGATAGAATTCAATTCCTTTCATTGTTTTTAAGAGATGGAGACTGGAAATTTTTTCTATGCATCAGCAATCCATAAAGTTGGGGATTGTCCTGGTTTAACTCTCTTCACCTTAACTAATTAATTTCTAGTCCTTAGGCATTAGAATTTCATGACAGACTTAATCCAGGGGCTCTCAATGCTTAGGCACTCTAGCCTACATTTCTATCAATTCAATTCAATAAACATTAAATTAATACTATTTTCTTATCTGTAAATTGAGGGGGTTAGATGAGGTGATCTATAAGCTACCTCTCAAGTCTAAATTTCTAATTTCACTCACTATGCTAGGCACAGAAGATAAATAGAAAAAGGTGAAAAAAGCCCTCCATACTTTGTGATAGGTTAAGTGTCAACATTTAAGTCCCATTTTTCTTGATTCACATTTTTGCTATTTCTCCTGATAATATAATGCAAAGTATACTTCTCATGTGAAGACTGTTGATGTGAATATATATTTGTGTGTGTGTGTATGTATGTGTATGTGAAGGAGAGAGAGAGAGACAGAGACAGAGACAGAGAGAGACCGAGACACACACACAGCGACAGAGACAGAGAGACAGAGACACACACACACACACACACACACACACACACACACATAGAGGATAGAGAAAAAGACAGACAGAGAGAGAGAGACAGAGACAGAGACAGAGAGAGACAGAGAGAGACAAAGAGACAGAGAGACAGAGGGACAGAGACAAGAGAGCCAGATACACAGACACAGACACATACACACAGAGACAGAGAGAGAGAGAGACAGAGACAAGAGACAGAGAAACAGAGAGAGACAAAGAGAGAGACAGAGAGACAGAGACAGAGACAGAGAAACAGAGAGAGACAGAGAGAGACCTTCTTTTGGCCAGTTTAAAGAGGCTTATTACCAAATAATGATGATTATTTGGCAAGAGGGTGATGAACTTGTTGTCCACAGAAATCAGTGAAACGGTCTACAATGGAGAGGGCTGTCCTCTACATTGATGAAAAGGAAAAATTACCATGATAGAATCAAATAATTTTTGAAGAACTGATGAAGTTCTACAACAATGTGCTGAATTATTGCATTAGAATGAAGGAGAAAGATGACAAAGGCAGGAGGTAAACCAGGAAACTCTTCTAGAAATCAGGGTATAAGTTGATAAGGATTTTAATTCAGCATCAGCAGAGAGAGTGAAATAGCCAGAATATACCTGAAAGACTGGAGAATATGTAGGTAGGTTAGATAGATAGACAGACAGACAGGTAGGTAGGTAGGTAGGTACATAGATGACAGACACCTACACAACATATACACATACATGCACACATAAAGATACAAATATACACAGATATATACACATGTTTGTTTATACATGGACATGTATAGATATAGTTATATGTGTATGTATCTGTATACACATGTACATACATATATGTATTGTAGATATATGTGTATCTATATTCTCCATCTCCATCTTTATCTCTGTCTCCATCTCTCTCTGTCTTTCTCTCTCTTTCTCTGTCTCTGTCCCTGTCTCTCTGTCTGTTTCTCTCTCTGTCTTCTCGCTGTCTCTCTCTGTGTCTCTCTGTCTCTCTCTATCTGTCTCTCTCTCTGTCTCTTTGTCTCTGTCTCTCTGTCTGTCTCTGTCTCTGTCTCTGTGTCTCTGTATCTCGGTCTCTCTTTGACTCTGTATCTCGGTCTGTCTCCGTCTCTGTCTCTCTGTCTCTGTCTCCCTCCCCCCCCCACTTATATACACACAAAGACACTTCAGGGTAAGCCCCCACGTGATGTAGACATCAGTCATAATCCTTATCATTAACACGCTTTAGCCCGTTTCACCTTCCTGCGGGGATGACTCTGCTCCGCTAAGAGTGACCGCTAACCCCGCGCTCTGCTCCCATTGCAGCGATGCGGCTGTGCACGGACGAATGCCGGGTCCTGGGACATTCGGACCAGTGTTGGATGCCCCCTCTTCCCTCCCCATCTTCCGATTACCGAAGCAACATGTTCATTCC
>NC_067403.1:63928250-63948250 GCF_016432865.1 Antechinus flavipes | reverse complement strand
TCCTATCCTATGGAGAATCACTTTATTAGATTTATTTTTAGGCAGAATAATGCATCCTAGTTTACCCATGAGTAGAAGAGGCCAGTGTTCATTTTCCAGTTATTATAACTTTCCAGGCTACTTTTTTCATTATTCCTCTTCACATATTCTACATTCCAGTCTTAACCAGCTTCCCCCTGCCACTCTCTATCTAATAAATTGCCAAGGGCTTCAATTTCCCCTTTGCAATGTCTCTCAAATATACTCCTACTTTCTTCTAGAGCAGGTCATCGCCACCTCCCACCTGAACTATTGCAAAAAACAGTAGGTAGTTCTGTCTGCTACCAGTGTTTTCACTTCATCCCATCCTTTATTCAATTGTCAAAGCAATTTTCCTAAAGCTCAGGTAGGACCATGGTACTTCCCTGCTCAATAAACTCCAGTCAATTTGTATTCATGTACTACCCCCATATATTTTTCCCATTCTTCTTATATCTCAATGCACTCTGTGGATGTAGACTATATGATTTCAGTGATATTTGTCCCCATCTTTTATCTTGGCCCCTTTTCTCTGGCTGTTGTTTATGTCTGGGAGTTAGCCTTCTAATTAATATCTTCACCTTCTGACTTCCCTAACTTCCTTCAGTCCCATCTTCACCAGAAATCCTTTCCCAATCCTTCTAAATTCTACTATTTTCCCTCTGTTAATTATTTCCTACTAATCCTGTTCATCACTTGCTTGTACATTATTGTTTACATATTGTCTATCCCATCACATTTTAAGACTTTAGAGGGTAGGGACTTTCTCTTGCCTTTCTTTATATCCCTAGAGCTTAGCATAGTACCTGATATATAATAAGTGCTTAATGAATGCTTAATGGCAAATTGACTGCTTTGGTACAGGTTAATCCCCTTGCCCCAGAAGGGCTTTCTCCTCATTTCTACTTTGAGAATTCTTCATTGCCTTTCATTGTCTGCTTGGGGTCCACCTCTCATAGGATTTCTTTCTTGATCTTCCTGGCTTTTAGTGCTCCTCACTTTGTTCAAACAACTCTGAATATACTCCCACAGATTGTACTCTGATTTGTCTTTATACATCCATTTTGTTTACATATAATACAGTGTTTAATCAATACTTCTTAGATTGGATAGGAATATACTGCATTTTTCTTCAGAGTTTTAAGTCATTGGTCAGGAAACTGTAGGACAATTTCAGATTAGTATGGGAAGGTACATATTAGGGAAAATGTCTAACATATTTCAAAAAGAATATTAAAAGATTTTGGGATCTTATTAGTCTCTGATTTTGGATGTACCAAATTGGAAATCATAAGATCTCATTTTAAGTGCTGATTCTGCCAATAACAAGTTATGTGACTTTGACCAAGTCCTTTCTCCCAAATTGCTTTTGATTTCCTCATCTGCAAGGTTAACAATATTACACAAAATACTTCACAAAATTCTTTGCAATTCCAGTATTCAATAAATCTATGATGATTTTGTGTCCTTCTCTCCAACAACCTTGTATGATTTCTCTTTGCCATTTTGCCATAGTACAAATATCCATTGCCTTTGCCAGCTTTTTGGTAGTTTTTTTTTTGTTTGTTTGTTTTCTCCCTGGAACCCACTACAGAGCTAGGTATATAGGCAATGTTCAATAGATTTTAAATTAAGCACTTACAAATGTGAAAAGTGGAATTATATAAAGTGATATTTTTTAAGAGAAACAAAATAGATGGAAGTAAAGAAGACAGGGAGAAAGATTGGAAGGTAAGAAGGAAGGAAGGAAATAAAGAAAGTAAGAAAGAAGAAAAGAATCAAGGAGGCAAGGACGGAAAGAAGGGAGAATGGAAGGAAGAAAGGAAGGAAGGAAAGAAACAAGAAAAGGAAGAATTTTGTGCTTTCACTAGGCTAAAAGCTTTACAGATATTATCTCATTTTATACTCATAAAACCCTGGGAGGCAGAGGT
The DNA here is from genome assembly GCF_016432865.1 of Antechinus flavipes. Taxonomy (NCBI): domain Eukaryota; kingdom Metazoa; phylum Chordata; class Mammalia; order Dasyuromorphia; family Dasyuridae; genus Antechinus; species Antechinus flavipes. The sequence continues at coordinate 63,946,301 of NC_067403.1, read as the reverse complement.
TATTATCATCCTCATTTTATACTTGAAGAAACTGAAGCAAGGGATTAAGTGACTTGCCTAACATTGCACTACTTGTAAGTATCTGAGGTCAGATTTGAATTCAGATGTTTCTGAAATCAGCCCCAGTGCTCTATCAACCAGCCACAGATTCTGTTATGTGAGGGTATTACCCTGAAAGTTAGGCATGAAGGCAGATTTAGGCTCATTTAAAGAAAAACTTCCTTAACAATGTAGGCTACCCCTAAGATGGAGCAGGCTACCTAGTGGCTATCACTTCACTTCAGGTCTTCAGGAAAAACTGACTGGCCAATTGTCAGAAAACATTTTTGTTCATCTTTTGGTCGCATTAAGATTTTCAGATTCTAAGTAAATACCGAACCACAAAAGCTCCATTAATCTCATTGAGTAATCAGGGATATTTGTACTGTGAAAAAAATTGTAAATGGCACTGAAGGGGTATCTTTAAGTATCATCCACAATCTATTGGAGTATAATTGAGAGAATGGACTAAGGGTGACATTGATTCAGATATGTACTTACTTACAGACTTACATTTGGATAATAAATATTTATTCTATGTGATCATTATGCCTTTTAATATGTTAAGCATGCCCATATAAAATTGCAAGGTGACCATTATTTGAATATGACTACTTCATGAGTTACTCTGGTAAATGAAATATTACTTTTATGAGCCAAATTCCTTAGGAACCATAATAAAATGTAGTGTAATTAAAACAATTCTTTAATGTAAACAAAACATTATAGCGCCTTTAAAAAAGGACTCCCCCTAGTCTTTCCTCAAATTGTAGGGATTATTAAATGCCAAAATTCACATTAAGCATAACTGTGAGCATAAACAAAAGTGGAAGATTAAACTTTTAAAAATGACTTTACCTTCACCCCAATTCTTTGAATTCTTTGTCTACGTGCAAAATGCTAGGTATCTTAAAAGAAAAAACAAATATCCCGATAGCTAACCTTTCTTAAGTCTTTTTCCCCCTACTCAGCTTTATGTAAAATGTTTAAATTCCACAGGAAATATCTGTATGTCCCATTTCCTTTCCAATTCATAACTAATAAGGAAACTTGGATTTTTTCAAAGGTCAGAAATCCTTCAAAGCTTCTATCATATGGATTTTTTTTTCAAATTGGGAGTATGCCAGTGGTAATATAAGATAGAGGAGATAATAAATCTAGTTAAGAAAATAGAACTTTCATGTTTGACCCAGGGGTGCTGGGTGGGTTGAATAAAGCGTGATTAGGTGGGCAACAACACAATTACCAAAGACTTAAATACTTAGGTTAGGGCTGAGTCATAATGGAAAGGGAAAAAGAAAGAAATGATCTTGTCTATTAACAAAATCTAGTCGATTTTATTTTGCTTTTATGGGCATGCCAGAAAAAGATTTTAGAAATCTAAGTCAGCAAGATTGCCCTGTCTAATTTGTTTGGCTACTAATGCAGACCAAATTGAAAAAACATGTTTTTGAATTAATTCTCTTTAAGGAGCAAAATCCAACTTTTGTCCTTTGGTTACTGCTGACTTCCATTTGACTAGGATGGTCTCAGATGCTTGAAAATAGCTTTTTGTCCTATTTTTCTGCTTGATAAAAATTTCATGAGAGTGTAGATTTTTCCTAGCCTTGTTTCCTTCTTCTTTTCTTTCCCATTAATCTTCACTTCCCCAAATGTTGCAAGTTGTTTCATTCATTTTAAAATCAGATTTAGCTATCCTAGTCCTTATCTTCCTAGGCTGCCTCTGGTAATAGAAAAAGAATTTGACTTGGATGTTTGGGGTTCAGCAAGGAATTAGCTTTAAATTCTGATTCTGATTGGTTATGTGACCACAGATTAGCTAAAAATCCTCTGAGCCTCAGTTTTCATATCTATAAAATGGGGACAAGATTAACTCCATGATAGTTGTAGTGAAAAAAATTGCAAACCATAAAGTACCATGACAATGTCAATTATTTTTAATACATTAAGCTGATATTGAAGGCAGTAGATAGTGACACTAATGTTAAAATCAGAAATTTAAATGTTAATGTTAATGTTAAAATCAGAATTCAAGTATCATCTCTGATGGACTATATAAATATAGTCAACACTTCAGCCTTTCAGTGCTGAAGATTCTAAAGCTATAAGTTGTGAAAAATGCCTATGTTCACCAGTGTGTGTGTGTGTGTGTGTGTGTGTGTGTGTGTGTGTGTGTGTTTATGTGTGTGTATGTGTGTTTCCTTCTCCAACCTTTCTCTATAGCATTGAAATCATGCATCTAAACTAATGGTGAGTACACAGAAGAAAAAGACCTTGAGCATCTTTTAAAACAGTATTTTTCATTCACTTTTCTATGGATTAGTTTACATTTTTGCTACTCTAGCAAACTTTAACTACCAAAATACTAATATCTTTTAATTTAAACTCCCAGTTTTTTTTCTTTTTTCTTCTTTTTCATTCAATCTACTTTCCCTTACTCCAGATATGTTTAAGCATTCAGACTTAAGAGTTTCTTGAATCTTCAGAGAAGAAAAAAAATGCTCCAGAATAGAAAACAAGAACAATAACTGAATTCTTACTTTAGACTACAGTGCAATTGGAGCTGAGAAAATGTCTTTAAACAAGAACGAGTCAAACTGAGACCCGGTAAAGACCTTAGCTGCACTCATCCAACATCATCTCCAATTGTCTTGATCTGGCCACCGGACCCAGATGGCTTTGGAGGAGGAAAGTGGTGACTTTGCCCATCTCTCCCTCATTTAAGTCTAATTCATTCGCATGTCATGGTATCTCCTCCCTGATGTCGTGGTTCCCTTTGAGAACAAAAGACAAACAGAAAATATAATCCCAATGTCAGGAATTTTTAAAAATCTAGTCACTTATAGCATTTGATTAGATATCTCTGTCACCATCTCTGTTTACAACATATTATTCAACCAACATTTTCTTGGAAACTACCCAAACCTGAATTTGATTTATTAGCCTATTAAACATAGGAGAAGCTATGCTTCAATTAAAAATATATTTTCTAATTGGGATAGTTGAATTAAAAAAAGTATGTCTTATTTGCTAATGACATTGTAGTAAAGAGTGCAAAATGGCTAAATGTGACAAGTATTTATTCTTCATGCTTCCCTTATCTGGAGAAATAATTGGCACAACCTGCCCAAAACCATTAGAGTTTGGGCAATTTGTCTAACTACAATACATTCGATTTTACTACCCTGGTGCAATGCAGGGATGTGCTGATAATTTAGTCATCAAACTAGATGCTTAGTTTCAGTATGTCTTGCCAAGGGTTAGTGATATATTCTGCAGAGGTCAAGAAGATTTTTGAGATTTTTACAAACAAGCAAAAAAAAAGTTTAAAGCATTGTGCTGAGTCTGAGAAATAAAATGAAATAAGTTTTGTCATCTGTATAGAAGCTTTTTTTCTTTGTTATTTTTAAATTTGATTCTAGACTCCAAACTATCTTTGATGCTAAGCAGGTTCATGATATTTAAATCATGACTTAATGTACATATAGCAGGAAGGGATTATAGATTGACTATTTCACTAATTGTTAACCACTGTAGTATTTCAGCACATTAGCTGTCCTCAATAGTAAATAAGAGATAGATTACCCTGAAATCAAACAGGACTCCAAGGGAGTAAAATAAGATCACTTATGACACTATGGCCCTCTTTTACCCAGCTGGCTTACTTATCATTGTAGCCTAATTAGTAGGTCCCAATCTCTAAGAAATAACATGATGAGACATATAGATTTTTAAGGTAAATTTATAAATAGTTTATAAAACCATTATGGATACTAAGAGAGAGGGAAAGATCTCCTTTACTGGAATGCTTTAATTTTAAAGCAATATTAATAAGTAGGAGAATATAAGATTGAGGTTGTTTCTTTCACATCATTTCATAAGCTTTCCCTTAAAATCTTCATTTTTATGCTATTGTAGTTAAGAAAAATTTTATGGTAAGTTACATGGAAAATATTATTAGTAAGGATATTGTAATTAATTTCTTGACTTATACATTGCACTCTGTCTTATACTTTGCCCTATTCTAGAATTTTGAAAATCACATTTCTTTGTTTCCTTTATTTTTAATGTAAGTTGCATTACTCAAACTATTTTTATGTTATTTTGAAATTTATCTTTCTTGGCATTTCTTCTTTGAGTTTGCACATTTATATAGTTCCTTATTTAGTTGACCAAAAATTTTGGTCTTGCCAAATTTCCTATTCTTAGCATCACTTATTCCAGGAACAATATTATTTTTTCCTTAAGAAACATTTAGATTGTTTGGAATCCTTTACTCACCTTTAGTTAATTCTTAAATCAAGATATCTAGCAAAATATTTTGCTGATAAGTAGCCTATAAACATTTTAAGCTCCTACTGAAGACACTGGAAATATAGACAAATTTTTTTTTCTTCTTTGAGATTAGATTTTATTGCAAAGGATAAGAAAATATAATATTTATATGGCTGAAAAAGCTTTTAAATAACATTTAAATTGTATATAGTATGTACTCAAGAGATGTTTGTTCATGAATTCATTCTATGAAATAGATTATTTTGAAAAAAAAACTTGCCAAAAAAATTTCCTAGGGAAGAAATTAAAAAAAAAAGTTTTATTGAGAAAAGTGTGTGTGTGTCTGTGTGTGTGCGTGTGTGTGTAGGAGATGATTGGAGGTATTAAGATTTTGACTAGAATGAGGATATCATTAATAGTCAAAGACAGAATTGATTAAAATATCAACTTTTCTCCATGGGAAAGATAGTAAGGAAGTTGAGGGCCTTAGAAAGAAAATAATACTCAGATTTGTGCTTGTGTGATAGAAAAAGAAAAAAGAAAAGAAATGCAAAAGAATTAAAGGACAATGCTCTGAATGAAAACCGTAACGCTTGAAGGAAGGCTATTCCACAAGAGAAGAAAATGGATTACGCCAAGACCTATTTTATACTGTTACTGAAAACAAGAAGGAAGCAGCAGAATGCTTTGAATTTCAACAATTTTTTTTGCATTGAAATTCAGAAGAAAAAAATAACAAAGAAGCATTGTTGCTATGTAGAACATCAAACAGGTGACTGTACAAAGCAGCCTTTTAAGTGGTATGCAGCGAAGTGATGGAGCCCAGCAAAGATAATATTTTTTCCTTGTCAAATTAATGTGGTTGAAGGACAACTCAAGGCATCAAAAGAAGGCAGAGTGGGAACAGATTCATTCTTTTGTGTCTCTGATAATCTGTATAATTCACCTATCAGCAAGCCATTCTGTGTGTTTGCTTCTTTATCTCAAACTGGGTTTCATGCCCTGGCATAAGGTACATGCAGGCTGTTAAATTAGGAGTGTGTTCTTTCATCAAGCCAAAGAGATTTTCCTTGGCAAGGATGTGATAAGAATAAAGAAATGGGGGGAAAAGTGTTTTGGTTTTACTGAAATAAGCCCTGATGTTCGACATTATGTGTCCCAGATTGTCGTACTGAATTTGGCCTCCAAAAAAAGGAGAAAGAAAATGTCTGCAAACATGACAGAACAGCATATCTGTGTTTTGGGTGAATCATTCCAAGCACTGCTTGTCTAACTGTCTGGTATATTATCACCCATATCCCTTGAAGAATCTTGTGAAGGAACCATGACATAGTTTAAGCTCAAGTCTCTACCTTCAGTCCATTAGTTTTCAGAATAAAGTGACAAATCCACCCCTAATACTTGATTGGCTCATGCAACCTTCAGTATAGTTTCTGACTATTAAAATCATATTTTGGTCACCTAAAGACTAAACAGTTCCATTAGTAAAGTTCAGATATCTCCCCCCTATCTGAAGGCGATGACTAGACTGGGTCTCATCTATAAGAGTTGGGTGCAACAAAGTTCTTGTCTTCCTTGCAGTGTGATGGAAAGTTAAGTAAATCTCCTTTTGTTAAATATTCAGTAATTTATTGAGTGCCCCTTTTGATTCCAAGATCAAAGTTGAATAAACAGAGTTAGATTGTCAGTTCTACTCCTAACAAATCCCTTAATAAATTCCTTCAAATTCTGTCAAAGTACCATTTCTCCAATGAGGCATTTCAGAATCCCACTCTCTTTTTTTGACAATGTCAGTTGTCCTTCTCTTTTGCAATATGTGTGTTATTTCATGTATACTCTATTATATATATTATCGATTTAACAATCTGGTTGATCATTGTGTAAGTGGAATAAAAGCTTTTTTAAAAGACAGGAACAAGTAGGTTTTTTTGTGTCTTTAAATTCCTACTATTTAATTCAGTGTCTTATATACAATAGTATTTGTTGACTTAGATTGAATAATGAGGTATCCAATATTCAAGGTGCATAAAAATCCTCAGGCTGATATTTTTTCTTCCAAATCACTTGCCCATAGTTTAAAGCCCACTTTCTTAAACTGTGACTTATAATTTCTTATGAGGTCTCATAATTGAGATGGTATCATAAATTTATGATAGTTTTTAGCAAATGTTTTATTTCTATACCTATTTTATATACTTATATACACAGAGTCATGTAAAAATTTCTTGCATTAAAAGGAGTAGTGAGTGGAAAAAGATTATGAAGTCTGGTTTAGAGATATTAAATTGGGTTACCTTGGTACTTCTCTTCATAGGTTGATGCAAGAACAATTCTCTGACTGTTTTCTCTCTCTCAGATCCTTCTAATCTAATGATAGAGATGGCATGATAGAAGAGTGAAACAACTATTTAATAACTTTAAAATACCATTCTGAGTTGAGGTTACTGAAATCAAATTCATTTTGATCAAATATATATAATTCAGAGTTTTCTTGCTTTTCTACTATAAAGTTCAGAGGCGGCAGCAGCTTCCATCTCCTAATGTCATTACTGTCTGCACTTTATGGAGATAGGATGAGTATCTGTAATACTATTCATAAGAAACAAAATCCCTCTATAATCCAAAATCAGTTTACTTTACATTTTAAGGCTCAGCCTGCCTTTCAGATTTACTATCACACACCTGTTTAATTCAAGCATCTTTTAGCCACCTACTATGGATGGACAAAGCAGTCACCTTGCTCATTTGCTCAAGGCATCTACTAAGGTCCTTCTAAATAATTTAATAATAAAAATGAAGCCATTCTTGCTCTTCATTACCAGAATGTAAAGCAAATATGGTTCTATATATTCAAGGTAAGTAGAAGAGATAGACAGTAGTTAGAACTAAGGGAAAGGTGTCAGGGAAGATTTCTCAGATGAAGTAACGCCTTTGCTAAGTCTTGAAAACAAATGAAAATCTCTGTCAGAATAGTCTGTTTGCTGTCCTCAAAAATTACCTTCTTCCTGCAGTTAATGCCAGAAAGATATTTTAAGATGATCATGAGCTCATAAAAGTGAAACTGGAAGGGATCTTAAAAACTACCTTTTCCAACCATTTCATTTTATACATAGGGAAACTGAAGCTTAGAGATGTGAGGTTATTTATCCAAAGTTACCAGATAGTAACAGCAAGGCAAGATTTGGACAGAATTCCTCTAATACTGACCTATTGTTCTTTTCACTTACTTGGTACACTTTGCATATAATTTGTATTTATTTGTAAAATTCATGAGTGATGTGATTGCTTTCAATCACACTTACTTGCTCATCCCAACCTGCTCTCCATAGGTAGATGTGATATTTCAAGACAGAGGCCACAAATATGTGGCTAAGACTCCAACTCTTACTGGAGTTGTTAGAGAAGGAGCTATACTACTGCTACTCACCATTCTGGCTTCTAAGCTCTGAAATTAGACACCATGACACCATTAGTTCATAAACATTAAAGCATTTACTTAATGAGGAAATAGAATATAATTATAGCATCATAGTTAATCAATGCAAAGCAAATGCAATTACATATATATACATATGTATATACATATATACATATATATACATATATATGTATATATGTATATACATATATGTATATGTATACACACACACACACACACACACACACACACACATATATTATAGTCCAGCCAAAAGCTTGGGTCAGATTCTCTCAAGAAAGTGTGCAATATCTTTTGGACAAAGTTGGCAAACCCATAAGTATGAAAACTCATGTTCTTAAAGAAACTCACAAGTCTAGTATGCAAGCCTTGTTTTTGGTCCCTTCAAGAATAATGTGTACTATGCAAAATGAATTCTTTGCTAAATAGATCCTTTCTTTCTTTAGTATACTACTGGAAAATGTTTCTCATTTGTTCTTTTTTTAAACTATTTTATTTTATTTTATTTTATTTTATTTTATAACAACTTTATATTGACAGAATCCATGCCAGGGTAATTTTTTTTACATTATCCCTTGCACTCGTTTCTGTTCTGATTTTTCTCCTCCCTCCCTCCATCCCCTCCCCTACATGGCAAGCAGTCCTATATATGTTAGATATGTTGCAGTATATCCTAGATACAATATATGTTTGTAGAACTGAACAGTTCTCTTGTTGCACAAGGAGAATTGGATTCAGAAGGTAAAAATAACCAAGGCAGAAAAACAAAAATGCAGATAGTTCACATTCGTTTCCCAGTGTTCTTTCTTTGGGTGTAGCTGCCTCATTTGTTCTTGAGGTGATGAAACAATGACAGTGTTGCAATATGGTGTTGTTACAAGGTTCCCTTAATCCACAGATCTACAAAGTTTCTCAGAACATCCTAGCCAGCCCTTTAACTTATCAGGATTCTGTCCTGTCCAATCACCTTTCAGCCTCTGTTTTCAACAAAACAGGATTCAAATAAAACTCTAGTTGGCTCTCTGGGCAATGCAGACCAGCCTAGCAAATTCTTCATTTACCAGGAACCTGCATTGTCTAATCAGTTTTCAGCTAATCAAAACTATTCTCACAACAAAGTAGATGAAAAGTCAATCTTTTCCATCTCTAAGTCTTTCACATCACAGTGGGTACATCAATAAGGTACCGCTTTGACGTTTTATCTCACGTTGTAGATGGCCCTGGAGGACAATAGTTTAAACAAAGAAAAATTTGTCTTCCAATCAGCAAATTTCCAGCCTTTAGTAAGTAATAGCCCTCTTCCAATGATTAGGGCCCCATCCAGCAAATTGAAGCCTTCTTGACGGGCAACTCTCTGGCTCAAATCTTCACATTCAGCTCCTGCTGGCCTCTTCATAGCTCTTGTCTTCTTAACTCCTGGTGATTTCTGGACAGTTTCTAATACTTCAAATCTGAACCTTCTAGTTGTTAGGGACTCATTTCTTTATGAGGGAAAGCTCATGATATTCACATTTCAGTTATGAAACCAACAGTTTTATTTATTTTTCTATAGTATCCAAGCAGTTATTTGATTGACTATTTTGTGAATTATAACTGTCCAGCCTTCTCACAAAAAGTTACGTTCAAATGCGTTGCAGAGGGGTTCATTTCTCTATTCTTATAGAGATGCTCTTGGTATATTCTCTGAAGGAATAACTCTTTATCCTTTCCTCTTAGCAATCTATCCCCTCACATTTTATCTGAGAAGTTGTTTCTTTATAAATGAATTTTATCACTTCATGTAACATAAAAGTTTCTTTTTCTCCATCTTTCACCAACCAATAGTTCACCTATAAAAATTAAAGTATTTTACATCCTTCACAAAGTTGATTTAATCCTTTCCCCTCTTTAGACAAAAGCTCTTTTCTGCTTTTTAAAGCAACTGAACAGTTTATCTATAAAAGCTAAAGCATGTCACATCCTTTACAAGTTGATTTAATAATTTCTTCCTTTAAAAAAGAGTTCCTTTCTGTCCCTTTAAGAATACAGTTTATGATTCTAAGAATCAGTATCTTGCATTTGTCTATTAAGTTCTAATTAAAACAAATTCTAATTAGAAAATGTCTGATTTTTGTTTTGTTTCTTGTATGTAGCATAGTAGATTACACAATATATGCATATAATAAATATTTGAGTTAAGTGGAATTGTATTTGTATTATAATTATTTCTTTCCTCATATTTCTTTCTAAACAGATTAGAATGCTCTTGAGGACAGGATATATGGCAGACAGATTGGCATGGTAGATTGAGGGTTAGCCACAGAGTCTGGAATAGTTATTTCAAGGCAACCATTTGACCTATAAAATCTGTGTGATTCTGAGCCAGCTATTAAATTATCAATCCCTTCTTGTCTCAATAATCTTTGAGAGAGATTTGGTAGTCTTCGTTTTTAGATGGAGAATTTCAGAATTCTTTACACTGAATGTGTAAGGATGAAATGACAACACATTCTCTTTAACTTCCATCTCCCTCAAATTCCCAGATTTTAATACAAAATTTTGCAGTTAGTTGGACAATTAATAGATTTTATTTTAACTGAAATGAAGTGAAGGTACTTGAAGACAGTGTCCTGAAGTCAAATAAGTTTAAATTCCAATTTACCATAAAGCTGTCTTCGCCATACTTAATCCTCACCAAAATAAACACAAATTCCATTAATATATTCTGTAGCTCAATTGAGATTGGCCCAGCAAAAGAGAAAAAAAAAAGTTAATGAGTGCAATGGTGATGTAATGTGACTGTATATTTCAGAGACTGGACTTGCCCCAATGTCTTTTTTATTTTTGATTCCAAGGCTCTTTATATACTCTGCATTATTATTTCTTAGGGTCCTTACCTTTATAAATTATGAATTAGATATCTCTCTTGCAGAAATGTCATTTGCTTAGTAGTTTTCTTGTGTGTTATGTGTATAAAACTAAAATATAAGGTGAGGTCAATTAAACACAATAGTGAATTCAGCAGAGAGGGATAAAGCAAATTTGTTTCTCAGCATCATGTAGACAAAACAGCCAAGCAAGCAAACTTGATTTTTACCTTCCAAACAATTCTTTTGCATCTTGTTGTAAATGTAGCCTGAACCTCAAAGCATATTTACATGAGTCTCTACTCACTGGTGGAGATTATTTAATGATGTACACCTGCATAAAGGGAGAAAAGAAGGTCTTAGTCTTCTTCCAGGTTCTAGAGAGAAAACAGTAGGCTCTGGGCATTCTTCATAGATAATATCATGTTTGCAAGCCCATGAAAAATAGGATTTTCTGTCTTTCTAAAAAAATAATTAATTTTTTTTTAAACACACATTGCTTTATGAATCATGTTGGAAGAGAAAAATCAGAGTAAAAGGGTAAAACCCTGGGAGAAATAAAAAAAAAAACAGAAAAAAGAAATGTTGATTTACATTCAGTTTTCTTTGTTCTTTTTCTGGATGTAAATGACATTTTCTATCCAAAGTTATTGGGATTGCCTTGTATCACTAAACCACTGAGAAGAACCAAGCCTTTTATAATTGATCATCACACAATCTTGCTGTTATCATGTACAATGTATTCCTGATTCTGCTTGTTTTGCTCAGCATCAGTTCATGTAAATCTTTCCAGGCCTTTCTAAAATTAGCTTTTTCCTCATTTTTATAGAACAATAATATTCCATTACCTTCATATACCATAACTTATTTAGCCATTCCCCAATTAATGGACAATTCTAATTCTTTGCTACCACAAAAAGAGCTGCTACGGACATTTTCGCACATGTAGGTCATTTTCCCCTGGCATACAGACCCAGTAGTGGCACTGCTGGGTCAAAGGATATGCATAGTTTTGAAGCCCTTTGGGCACAGTTGTAGATTGCTCTCCAGAATGTTTGGATCATTTCAAAACTCCACTAACAATGCATTAGTGTTTAGTTTTCTCACATCCTCTACAATATTTATCATCTTTTCCTGTCTCTTAGTCAATCTGAAAGGTGTGAGATACTATCTCATTTGCTTAGTAGTTTTCTTGTGTGTTATGTGTATAAATTTAATTTACATTTCTCTGATCAATAATGATTTTGAGCATTAAAAATAGTATTTTAAAGGCAAATTTTTCTCAATTTTTACAATTTTAGAGCTACAAGTTGCTTTATGGTCACTCTAGTCCATCCTCCTCCGTTTTTGCAAACAAATGAGACAACTGTGCACTAATTTCTTACCAGAGATAATGAAGGTAACAATTAAAAGAATAAGAATTCCAATTTCTGTGTGGTAGCTGAACTGTTTAGAGACATCTCCCACTTGAATTCTCTTTCCATATCCATTTATGAGCTCCTTTCTTTTCCATGGCCACATTCAGTAGCTCAGTCCAGGTTATCTTTTTTCATTACATTATGTGACATCCATTAAGTGATGTTCACTTTGAACCCCCAAACTATCTAATAGCCTATTGGTACTCTGCTAATAGGCATCTACTAAAAAGAAGACTCATCTTCTTGAGTTCAAATTCAGCCTTACTAGCTAAGCTTTGGGCAATCATTTAATCCAATTTGAGTTAGTTTATTATTTGTCAAATGAGCTAGAGAAGGAAATGAGAAACGATTTCAGTACCTTTGCCAAGAAAACACCAAATGAGGTTTAAAGTTAGAGACTAAATAACAACAAATTCTACTAATCTGAGAAAGTTAGAAGTTTACACAATACCTAAGGAGTTAGCTTAATTCCTAAATTTTAGGTCTACTAAATTACACACCAGAATGCAAGGAGGACTATATTTGGATTCAATTCTGATTTTGCAACTTACTACCAGTGATTTGGGGGGATTAATTTTATCCAAGTGAGCCTTAATGTCTTTATCTGCAAAATAAAGGAATTGAGTGATGATTTCTGAGTCTCTGTCCAGTATATATGGTCCTATAATACTATAAATCTTTTTTTTCATGAAAAACATGTTCATACCATATTGTAAAGGGAAATGAGAGCCTTCAACTACACAAGAAGTGTCTGAATGTTTAGAGGTAAGTGTAAAAATAGTCTCATTAATCTTTCTGTCCAATAGCTGTCTACACAATGGAGCCAAATACCATGAAATACTGAATCTTGCTGTAGAATCCTCATTAGCTCCACTTTTTTGGGGGGGAGTGGGGGAAGGAGGTTGACAACTTTTCCCCATACTGACACTTTATCCTGCTTCTCTTAGTCTAGGATGTCAGAGATTCCTCCTTCCTCTAAAAATAATTATCTCCCAATTCATCGTTGTTAAGTTTTCACCTACTTGAACATAGATATAGAACTTAATCACAGCAATTTTTTTCAGCTAAGCTTTTCTCCGTTGCCATATTTCCTCCTTAAAACCTTTTCTTCTATGATTCATGTTTTTTTGTTTTGTTTGTTTTTTTGTTTTGTTTGTTTTTTATCAACAGATAACTTTCCCACTACCAAAATGCCCACTTTGGATCTATGTTAATAGAGAGTCATTTTTTAAAGATTCCCTTAAGGGAAATATTAAGGGAGAAGCCTGCATAACTGTAAGGAAAATTTACTAAGTTTTGAAATCTATAACCTTATCTTTTGTTTTCCTTATCAGATAAGGGTACAAGATATTAAAGGCTTTTGTAGAGGAGAAATAATAATAATAATACTTTCCATTTGTTTGACTTAACAGTATTAGAATGTAACTTTATATCCGCTAATCTCACTTTATTCTAACAAGAGTGCTGTTGTTAGATAACAGATAGATTTTGGAGCATAAGATTAGGAAAATCTTACTAATTACTAAATCTTGCTGAATGGCTCTAAGATAAAACATTTTACCTCTGTAGAATTCAGTATTTTCATCTAAAAATGGGAACAAGTTAAAGTTGTATGAGCCTCAAATAAAATCATATATGTAAAAGGACTGGCAACATTTTTAATGGCTACTTACTTATACTTATAATGAAAATATTATAACCCCTATTTTACAGGTGAGGAAAGTGGGATTCATAAAGGTTAAATACCTTATTTAATAATAACAGGAAATATTCACAGTCATCCTGCTAATAACTGATAGAGCAGGATTCAAACTCAGTAGTAGGGTTTTTGAAGGAATAATGATCATTTTAAAATAGTAACAACAACAAATTAACATTTTTCTAATTCCAATTTGGTTTTAATTAGGATTCATTTCATTAAAATTGTTAGTTTCGAATTATAGATCAACAATTTATGAAAAACTTAGAGATCAACTGCTAGAACCCTATCAATTTACAAATGATTTGTAAACTTACAATTTACAAAATTAAATGATTCTAAGAGGCAAAGGTGAGAATAGGATGCATCCCAGATTTGATAGTGGTAGAGGGCAATACAAAAAATTAGAAGCAGAATATGGAATGATTGATTCAAAAGAGAGCATAATAGAACACTTTGACTAAAGCACAGAGATGGCAAAGAACAATAATGTGACATAAAATAGAAAAATAGGAAGGAATTAGACTATAAAGGACTTCAAATGTCCAACTGTGTAGTTTGTATTTTGTCCCAGAGATAATAGAAAGTCACTTAAAGTTCTTGTTCAGAGAACTGGTATAGTTTATATACATACATACATACATACATATATATATATATATATATATATATATATATATATATATACACACACACACACATATATGTACTGAAGTTGGAAAAAAAATAAAACTAGTTTTCTTTTTGATGTTATTTTGGCCAGATCATCTCAATCATGTTAGAAATGAACAAAAACCACCCGTACTTTTTATAGCGCTCAAAGTGCACACACAGAAACAGCAGGAAAAAAAAAAAAAGAAAAAAGAAAGGAAAATAGGCATTGGTTTGCAGATCCTGAACTCACTTGAGAGACATGGGATACGAGGGGCCAAAATAGACATGAAGAAAACTTTCATATTTTAAAGGTTGTGATTTGATTACTCAGTCACTTTTCAGAAAACATCATGAATGAGAAAATAAAAACCTTCAGAATATTTGCACTTGAGTTTTTAAAAAGGACAAAATATCTCTTCTATATTTTTATCTGCAAATAACAAAGATTGAGTGAAATGTGTGTTTTTCCCTCTGGCTCTGAAGCCTTACTATTTTTGAAATCAAATTCCATTAAACCACTGGAACTGATGCCAGGCCATGTGGCAGAGCAATTCAAGACTGAGTAATTTTTGAGGTTTTTTAATATACTACTGTCCCCACCCCCATCTTCCAGTTGAGCAAATGGCATGGATAGACTGAGATAAATTCAAGTTTGTTTTTGTCTTTCCCTTTGGCAACATGTTCTGAAAATATATTTCTTCTTCTTCTTTTTCAAATAGAGAAAAATCTTTTTTAGTTCCAAGACTCCTTTTTTCCCTTAACTTAGATTGTTTGCCAATATTCCATGTTTTTTAAAAAATGAATAGTCTAAGACATCTTGAGTCCAAGAGTAAAGGCACAAAGGGATATTGCTGTATACCTCTATGTGCTACAAACATAAATACTTAAAAGGAAAAAGCTGAAGACTTTGTTGTTCATTTTTGAACAGGATCAATGACATCATGGAATGATGTCTTGTGCATAAATTGTATTTAAGTGAGACAAAATTATATAAAGTTATCAGCTTTACTCTTTCCTCCAGAATCATTAATGTTCAATGGCAAGACAAAAATCAAGATAACTGATAATGGTCTGGATACTTCTAGCTAAGCTTGAAGTGCTCCATATTGCCAGCTTCAGTTACATTCATGACTGTTGGAACAAATTAATGTCACTTACCCATTTCACTGGTGGATTTCTTCATATGCTTTGAATAGACATCTCTCCAGCTCACCAATGAATTTGAGGCCCCGTGTTCTGGTTTATCCTCTTTTCTGAGATAGCTTAGGAGTATATGGCCACTGGACCATATAGCTTCTTGAAACCAGAGTTGTGAGTTAAGTGCCAGGGAGACCTCATGAATAAATATCCAAAAATGTGTTGAGCAAGCCCTCACACAAAAGGTACTCATCTTTCTTGATCACCACACACACACACACACACACACACACACACACACACACACACACATTCATTTTGGGATCAGCTAGATTCAAAATCATTTTAAAATAATTCAATTTGGCATACAGCAATGCTTGATACATAATAGATACTTTATAAAGTGTTTTTAAAATTATTCAAACCTAATTTCACCAAATTCAATTTAATAAGTATTTATAAAATGCCAAATATATGCTAGAAAACTGTGTTACAGTGTGATATCCAAATATAGTATTAAAAATACCTACCTCCCCCTCAAAAACACTAGGGTTCTTAACTTAACTTGGTATATGTGAATTTCCCCCCATATTTTATATAATTGAATTTTGATATATGTATTTTTTCTTTTTATGGTAGGACCAATATCCTAACCTTCGTCCCCATGCTGGTTATCAGATTTTATTTTTTTCTTAAAAAGTATTTTGATATTCCTCCCAAACTTTATTAAGGGCTCAGTCTGTTAGCTTCATTGCCTCATCTGAGAGTTCCTCTAGTCCTTCCTGCTTGTAATGCAGGGGTCCTCAAACTTTTTAAATAAGGGGCCAGTTCACTGTCCCTCAGGATGTTGGAGGGCTGGACTATAGTAAAAACAAAAACTTTGTTTTGTGGGCCTTTAAATAAAGAAATTTCATAGCCCTGGGTGAGGGGGATAATCATCCTCAGCTGCCCCATTTGGCCCACGGCTGTAGTTTGAGGACCCCTGGATGAAGTCTCTTTTAGCTCAAGTCTTTTTGAGTGCTTCTAGTTTCTGTTTTCAAGAGAGAAGATGTAGAGAATGATAGCCTCTGTGAGTTGATGAAGTATGAAAAAGTCTCTGGAAGAAAGTCAACATGTAGAATTTCTATTTGGGAAATTTTCCCTTGGGTGAGATGTGGGAATGTCAACTCTTGCTTGAGCTGAGTTAATCTACTCCCAATGGAAAGACTCCTTCAATTTGTATTGTATAGTATATATTCTCATACATTTCTTCCTGGTTTCTGTTTTGCTTTTGACTTGGATAAATGAGTTCCTTTGCTGTTTGTTATATGTGTTCATTGTGGAACTGGCATTTGTTGGGAAGAGAATTGTATATATTCTCATATATTTCTTCCTGATTTCTGTTTTGCTTTTGACTTGGATAAATGAGATTCTTTGCTATTTGTCATGTGTGTTCATTGTGAAACTAACAATTGTTGGGAAGGGAATGTTGAATATAAAACCTGGGATTTTCCTTTCCCTTTTTAGAAAGATCCAAGGAGAATTTTATCTTGAACATAAATATTATATCCCTTAGACTAATAATATTTAAGGGAGAAGGAAGATATAATTCTCCCTTCCTATTACTCCTCTCTGAGGAGAGCAGGATGGCCAAGCTATTGGCCCTAATCTCCTCTTCCCCACCTGGTAGGAATTATAGTCTTTCTTGGAGGAGTGTGGGAGGAGGAGACAAAACAGATGTGTCTATTCTGCCTCCCTTCCAGCCACACATTGAGGCAGCCTTGCTACATGTGCATTTTAAAACCTTCTTCTGAGAATAAATTCATAGGCTTAACCAGACTCCCAAAGAGATCTATTTCTCACAAAAAGGGGAGAAAGTTAATAATCCCCTTTAACTAATGAAAGACTGCATATACAAAGTGATGTAAATAAATCTGGAATTTATCTGTATATGCAAGATAAACAGCTAAAAGCTGGGGATATGAATATAACAAAGAAAGATGTACTTAGCCTTCAAGGATTTCAAGCAAATACTCCCTATATCTGGTTGTTCTCTCATTTTCAGTCATGCCGATTCTTCTTCACCCCATTTTAGTGTTTTTTTGGCAGAGATATTGTAGTGTTTTTGCCATTTCCTTCTCCAGCTCATTTATAGATGAAGAATTGAGGCAGACAGGATGAAGCGTTTTGTTAATAAATTTCTGAGGCCAGATTTGAACTCAGAAAGATGGGTACCAGTCCCATTTAGCTGCCCCATATGTTGTATAAATGGTAATTATTATTATTATACCTGTCAATAATATCATGTTACAGTAATCTGTGCTTCTGCTTTATCTGTCAGCAGGTTATTTACTAGAGTGTTTGTGAAATACATATCGAACCATGATAATGCTTGTGGATAAAGTAATTGGCAGGTGTATCAGTCACAGGTGAAAAACAAGTTTCAGAGAGACCTGAAGAATGTGCCTACCAAAAGTCCCCATGGGATTCTCCCTTGGAGCCCATTTGTTTTCCTTTGAAAGGCTCAGTTCCACCTAGCTTACCACAGGCTTTCCTTGTAGCCTT